>NC_056726.1:802106402-802168261 GCF_019279795.1 Protopterus annectens
TGTACCATGGCCGCAATCACATGTGTGTTACAGGGTATGTGTGTGTACCTGGCAGCATGTATACTCTGTGACAGCAGTATGCTGGCTATAGTAACAACTGTGCACATATGTCAGGTAGGGGTATGGCATCAAAGACTAGGATGGATTACCGTTGAAACTGTAAATGTGCATTGTGTTCATTGCACGGGATGACAATATTCTTCATCCATTAGCTTGATATAACCCCCAGTTTGAGGTTTTGCATTGTATCCCACACAGTGTGCAGAGTGCTTGTGTATACTAGTTTGTTGTATGGAGTGTGGCAGGCACTCTCAGACAGCTGTGGGCTGAGCACTGATATGTGGTATCGAACATGTGTATCCCTTGATAGACAGATGCTATATATGTCAGTTAAGTGATATCAGTACATTAGAATATTAAGTGTGCCACATGACTTGCTCACATATTTTCCTTTTCCTTTCAGGGTGATGGTGCATCAGCGAAACCCACCATATACAGCAGCAGAGGATCAGGAGATCCACCAGAGCCTGGTGCAGAATTACTGTGTGCTGTTTTCCAGGACCAGCCATAACCAGCATGAGAGGGCTGCACTGTGGCAAGATCTTGTCCGTCGGGTAAATGACATAGGCATGCATAACCAGACATATGAGCAGGTACGCCATCACTGCAGTGATTTAATTAGACATGTCCGGCAGCATGCGTCTGATATCCACAGACAACAGCTTGCCACAGACGGTGGGGTACCTATCCACCCCCCCTCACCAGTGTGAAGGAGCACCTCCTAAGTGTTGTGGCTCCAGGCCAACAACAGCAACATCCACAAACATGTGTCATCCTGGAGGCCGGAGCCAACCAGCATGTTGAAATGGAGCGTGCAGGTAACATGCCATATCTGTAGTTGACTGATCTCTGTACTGGTAGTTTATGCGTGTGTGAGATGTGTACTGTTTGTGTAGCTGTTAACCTGCCTATTCTTCTGCAAGATTGATATTCTGAGCATAATCTGTACACCTGTGAAAGCCACCTGTTGTACTACTGTACTTTATCCTACTCAAAGTATCAATGGCTCAGTTGTGGCCACTGACAATCACTGTCATATTTTTGCAGGTCCCTCTGGAGTGACAGCAAGGCAGCCAATCCATGCTGGTGAGTGTGTAATAACAATACTATTGCTAATGACATGTGCATGTCATATGGAGGTATAGTCTGTGCACATGTAACACACCTATGCATAATGCATGCTGTGCATGTTTGCTGTGAGACTATGCATATCCCATTATTCTCAATATCTGCCCCACTCACATGCAATACATAGAGCATGACACACATGTGTGGCAACACAGTACTGAACATTGTATAGGCATACCTGATACACATGTACACAACACACACATGTTTGGCATACACACTACACCTTAGCCTGCTACACATGTCCAATTATGACACCTGCTGTATGGCCATCCTTCAGTATCCCACTTCTCATCTACGCAGCACACATAATATACCTGAGGGGTAGAGGCCTATCATGTCTTTGTGCAACAGTCTTGAACAAATAATACATTTATGTTAGGCAATGCTCACTATTGGCCACCTTACAAACCCATGTAACAAGTGGCTGTGTAATTGTGGATGTAGTCATGTTACTGCACTTCAGGTACAGCATGCTAGCTGCCTGTCTGGCACACATTATTATTGTTGACTGACCACAAGAAGCATGTTGATCATGGCTCATGTTACTACACCACATCCAGTTCCGCCGACCACAAAAGTACACATAGCAGTCATTGTGTAGCACCGTCATGTGTTGTGTGTGTGTGTGTGTGTGTGTGTGTGTGTGTGTGTGTGTGTGTGTGTGTGTGTGTGTGTGTGCAAATATATGCACCCACAGCTTGTAACACTTGCACAACATTGTTATGTCCTTGTACACATTGTGTCCGAGGGTGGAGACAATCACTGAACAACTACACACAAGCATCAAGTACACGTATACTGTTATTAACAAGGGCTGTCCAGACTTGCACTGCATGGTCCTGTGTAACACGTAATCTGCATGCTGACACATGTGCAGTGATGTTTTTCCTTGTGGTACTGACACCCACCCTAAAACAGTATTGTGTATGTGTTGGATTGCAGGTGTGTCTGTGTTTGTATCTGCTGTACTGAGGAGTATGCTGTGCATGTGGGCATGTGTGCCTGTGTGCATGTGTGCATGTGTGCCTGTGTGCATGTGTGCCTGTGCGCATGTGCGCCTGTGCGCATGTGCGTATGTGTGCCTGTGCGCATGTGCGCATGTGTGCATGTGTGTCTGTGTGCCTATGTGCATGTGTGCATGTGCGCATGTGTGCATGTGTGCATGTGTGTGCGTGCACATGTGCGCATGTGTGCCTGTGCGCCTGTGTGGTAATATCGTGTACACATTTGTAAACTGTGTTTCCTATCTTCCTCTCACAGATTCTGATGTTGCTGTGGTGGAGTGCAGCAGGGAACCTGAAGCCACTGCTAGGGATAGTGATTATGATGATACATGTGTAATGGCACAGGGAGGTGTGACAGGGTCTGTCGTTGGTCAGCCAATTGACACTACACAGCAGTCAACCCCATCACTGCGCACAGTCATCCTGCCTATACATCCATTGTCACCAATGTCCTTAGCTGAGGGACAGCATACAGTGGGCATTGACCAGGGTAGTGTGGTATCATTGGCACATGCAGCCCCTCACTGCAGCCATGGCCAGATTCCTGACATGGTACCACACAGGCAGATGTCCAGGGGTTCTCGTGGGAGCATCCATGGTCATCCTGCCCCTGTCAGACATGCCCACAGATGTCCTTCAACCTCAGCTATGTTCCGGGCTGTAATGGAGGCACAGGCATGTATGGAACAGTACACCAGACAGGGTCTGAGGGAGCTTAGAGCACATCGCACTGCTATGAATGACACTATGCGTGATGTTGCGTCTGCTATCCGTAACATCAGTGAGGTCATTGATAGACATTGTAGGGACACATTAGATCTCTTCCACAACTACATGTCCAGGAGCCAGGACAGTGCAGGACGGTTGAGGCGTCAATGTGGACGTATGCCAGCAACATTATCAGCTGGCAGTCATCACGGATGACAACAAACCCGCAGCCACTCCCATAGTGCCAGTACCAGCCCCAGCAATGCTGGGTCTGTGCTGTCATTAGACCATCCGAGAAGACCACATGCATGTGGCTCTGGACAGTCCCAGCAGGGACATGTGTCCAGTCAACAACCCACTGCTTCTGATGACAGTACCCAGTCTGGCTTAGTACATGATACTGTCCATAGCACCCCTGCCAGGCACACGTACTGTGTCCGTGGCCAGAGACAGTGATCTGTATGACCTGGCAGGTACAGTCTGTGGCTGTCCACAAACACCCGTATATGGCGGCCACGTGGTGGAACTGTGTGCATGCATACACACACACATAATGCTAACACCTAGGGCTAACACATACACACATTGCAGCAACATTGTCCCATGTTGTACTGTTGTCCCTCACTAACACACACACACACACACACACACACTCATACATGTCAATTGGATGTGTCAATGGCAGACTCTGGCAAACCAAGTACACACCCTGTGCATATGATGAAACTGTGCCACCTCCTGCCATCTGTAACATTGATGCAGGAACAGGGTAGCATGGTGCTGATGCACAGGGTGACAACATAGCACTGTAGTAATATTATCATGTTGTTAACAGTACAGTGTAATGATATTGTTGTGGGTATATTCGAGCATGCATGATGCATTACCTATGTTTGTCATTGCAGTTTTGTATACACCAGTGTTAATTCCCAAAGTGTACTGTCTGCACATGTGCCACATGGCTTTTGTGTGTACCTGTGCCTGCATGTGTTGGGGTGTGGACAGTACATGTGTGATGTTTGCAGCACTGAGTTGCAGGTGTACATTTGTGGACATGGTTAGCATGGAACATGACATGGTTTGACAGTATGCTGTGGGTGATACGGTTTCCAAATGTCAATGGTCTGCATTCTGGTAGTATACACAGCTTACATAGCCTGACATTCAGTGGTCATGACATGGTGTCTCCTCAACTGATACACAGATGTAGGAACCTGGTGTCAGTGATATCCCTGCAGTACTACACTATATTCTTACTGAGCCACACACATCCCTGGGAACAATACTCTTTGGCATATAGCAGTCTCACTTACATGCCAGCACACTACGGATATGTCCATCCACGACTGCAAATACATACAGTGGCCTTCAATGCATTCTACACATGACACACCTAACCACCACAAGGGTATCATATGGACAGATACCTGCTTTCCAAGCCATGCTGTATTGCTGTAACACAACTGTGGCATTGGCATCCACATGTAGTTAACATAGTATCCCAGCAGTACCATGTAGGTGGTAGCACCCATCATGTAGAACGGGTAATGGTGTGTACATGTGGACAAGTGTTATCTTGTCTTTCCTGTGATATTCACATTCCCAAAGGTATTCTGCTGTTCCTCGGTGTATCACCTAAGCAAGAAGGTGTCTGTATGCATATCGGCAAAAGTTGCCATACACCTACACTGAGTGCCCATCACTCACAGAATTTGCTGTGTTTTAACATGTCTGACATATACTCCAGACATGAACTCTCACCCACATTAATCTATCAAAGCTTTCATGGGTGTGTGTCATGCTGGCAATGGTAACAAGTGTATTCATATGGGGCAGCCTTCACACATAGGAACTATTAAAGGTGACAGGTACATATCTGTATGTGGCACACACATACCTGATGTGTGCATTGAAATTACTGTTATAATAATGTGTCATACAATAATAAAAGCAAAACACATAGTACATTGACAAACGCACCCATGGCATTTGTAGGATTCAAACCCCTACCTAACTATGTTATTATACTTGAGAGAAACGCATTAGCGCAGCACGCTATTAGCATTACAGGATGATTTCCCTTCTCCTGGTGTATTTATAGGGTGCTGACATCATCAGTCTTTCCAAAGAGGAATGTACATCTTTTAGTGTGTTATCCCAGTCTTCAAAAAGGGCATTCTCTTTCACAGAGAATTGCATATATACACACCCCGCTGCCCGCCCCACACAACGTGGTTGCAGGATTCAAACCCCTACCTAACTATGTTATGATACTTGAGAGAGACACATTAGCGCAGTGCACTATTCACATTACTGGATGGTTTCCTTTCTCCTGGTGTATTTATAGGGCGCTGACATCATCAATCTTTCCAAAAAAGAATGTACATCTTTAACTATCCCTCAGTATGAGGGTTAACAATATCTGTACATTAACAGACGCCTAGTTCAGGGTCACATATGCACACTGGCACTGCCAGGTTTGTTCTATAGCATGCTTTGTGACCACAGGACTTGTAACACACAACACAAGAAGGGGGTGTATCCATATACATCACAGATACACACACCTCTGGGTTGGTACCATTGCACTAAGCATGACAGGCCATACATATACAACTACCATTGTGCAAAACTTCCTTTTGGTTTGGTGTGTAGTTCAGACCACCCCCCCCCCCACATACCCAGTAACCACACTTGGCTTTCCTAGGAACAGTGTAGGATATGCAGGTCTTCACACACACCATTATAGTGGTTGACTTCAGGTACACAAATATTGACTGGGGATACTACTCAGGCCCTCAACAACATCACCCTACAGCCACTACAATTTGTGGATCCATGTGCTATGGCACAACCAGTCACCACACCCACAAGGAGGAATACATCTTGGACCTGATCATCACCAACATGGGGACTCTATGTTCCACACCAGAGGTAGAACCATCATTGTTAAGATCAGACCATAAACAACTTTCCTGGACATCCATATCCCGTCCCCACCCCCAGCCAAGGAAATCACTGTAAAGAATTTCTCAAAAGCAGACTTTGCACTTGTGAAGACTGGGGTGGAATACTTCAAAGGCCCCGTGCTGGAGGATAATACAGCCCAATCTGCAGAATCCTTTACAAATGCATTGTATGAGCACCTGCAGGTATGCATTGATCATGCTATCCCAAATAAAACCATGACTCCTCCAAAACAGGAGACCTGTCTGGTTGACCACAGCCATATATAAGCTGTACAACAGAAGGAGGAAGCTACTAAATAACAGAGCAATATCCCACAGACCCACATAGATCATAACCTCTCCTTTGCTAATCATATTGACAGAGTCATTGCAAAGACCTTTATATAGCCCTCCTTATCACATGGGTGTTTGCATGTAGATCATGGGAGGTCATTGTGGCCCTCTACTAGTCACTCATCAGGCCCATGTTTGACTACAATGCCCCTTTTGGGGTGTACCTTACCCAACACCTGCGGCAACTACAGTGAACACAACAGTACCTCCCCAAGAGGATCATGGGCTACACACAGATGTCCTGTGCAGCTCAACTAAAGGATCTCCAGCTCTACTTGGTTGCTTAACGCCTACTCAGAGGTGATGTATGCCTGACGTATGCAGCCATTTCAGACCCAGAAGTAATGGACGTGCTCCACCTCATAACATCCAAGACCCTTAGAGCTACACACTCCAGGGACTTAAACCTCAGCACAAAAATAAATAGGACATGCTGCAGGGACAGATTCATTACCTAGAGGCTCCCCTAACTCTGAATTGAATCCCAATTAAAGTTAGACATAGCCCCTCGCCAACCCTCTTCCAGCGAAATACAGCCGCATGGATGGGAAATTGCAATTTCACCCCTGGGATCTCCACTGTGTCCCTGCTTGACAGAGGCACAGCAAACTAGCCTTAAAGGGTGCCTTCTGTGACCTACTTTACAGAGGCAGAGTAGGCTACTCTACTGGGGAGGTGGATGCCAAATACACTCTGCCTAGGCTTATGAATTCCCAAGGGCAGACAGCATAGTATCGACCTCTGCACCTATGTTTATGTTCGGGATGCACAATATTTGTTGCTGCTACTGGTTGCAGTTCTTTATTGCCATAGCTTTCCCAGTTTCTATGATCAACTTGTGTATCTGCATAACATGTTTGATCATGACAGGGTTCCAGTATATTAATATATGTGTCTGTTGTCATTTAACTGTGTGCACAGGGCAGATTGCTGGATCGTGGGATGTTCCTGGCTTAACACATACAACTGCCAGATATGTGGGACTGACTGCTATACTCAGACATGGCCTAAGTGTGTGAGCATGCCCAGTTCAGCCTTTCCATGGTTTGTTGCCTGACATATGTCTCATTTATCCAAGTGTGTGAGCATGCCCAGTGTGACCTTTCCATATGTTGTGATCTGGAGTCCACTACATTTCTGGTTGTGTGTGAACATGACCAATATTGACATTTATACTGTGTGTGTTGGAAGTATTGTTGTGTTCTTACTGCCAAACTCCTTTGTGTCATAACTCAACAGGGATTATGCTGTGCCTGCAGGGTTTCCATGTGATAGTTTGCAAAGACTTGGTAACATTCTCTCTTACTGGCTGAATACTGCAATACTGTCATGGTGTAGTGGTTCAGTACTTTCACTATGGTGCACAGTATCATGGGTTTGAGTCACATCACTGCTTTAAATGTTCATACTGAGCAGAACAGACTGGTTAAGGGCCAGTTGGGCAACTATGAGCATGTTGCATTTTGTTCAGCTATGGCCTACTTAAACCAGGCTTGTCCGACATTGCTGTGTATTCACCAACTTGGGTGGACATTGCCAAACATTACTGCACATTGACCACAGTTGTACTAGTTGCTGTGTGTGATTCTGTTCATAGGTTCATACTAGGCTATCTGCCCTAGGGCATTTATAATCCTAGCCAGAGTGTGTTTGGCTTTCAACACACATTTTAAGTGGAGCTTGCCATGACATTTTTCAAGGTTGTTATACTGTGCCTCTGTCTAACAGTGACATAGAAGCGATACCCAGGGTAAACCTAAAATCTCCCATCCACTCATCAAGATTCCTCTTGAAGAGAGTCAATGAGGGACTCTGGCTAACCTGGAGTGGGGGTTTACTCAAGAGTGGGGGGAGCCTCTGGGTTATGAATCTGTCACTCCAGCATGCCGTATTTATTTCAGTCCTGAGGTTTAGGTCTCTTGAGCACGTAGCTTGATGGGATTCTTAGTTTCCGAGGTGCAACATGTCCATTGATTCCAGGTTGGACATGGCTTTATACATCAGACACAGATTGCCTCTGGGCAGGCGGTATGCCACTGAGTGGAGCTGCAGTTTCTTTAACCGGGCAGTGAATGGCATGTGTTTGAGCCCTTTAATCCTCCTGGTGAGGTACTTTTGTGGTCTTTCCAGCTGCTGCAGGTGTCTGATAAGGTACATCCCACAAGGGGCATTGTACTCAATTATGGGCCTGATGAGGGATGAGTTAAGAGGCACGATGACCTCCCCTGATGTAGATGTGAATACCTTCATGATTAGGTGGGCTATATGAAATGTTTTTCTAAACACTTTGGCTACGTGGTTATCGAATGTGAGATTGCTATCAGCTTGGGTCCCCAGGTCCCTTATCACTTCTTCCATACTTAATGGGTTACTACCTATGTGGTAATTTGTGGGCACTTAGTTTTTGACAAAGGGGAGGACTATACACTGTTTTGCGTTTAGCTTGAGGACATGGCTCTGGCACCAGTTGTCTGTTTCTATGAGGCCCTTTTGTAGGATGCTTGTGTCAGCTGGAGGGTCGATTATGGTGCCCAGTTTGCAGTCATCTGCAAACTTGTTCACCAACAGTCCTTCTGTGTTGGGCTGTACCTCTGAGAAAGATATACCAAACAAGGGAGGTCCCAGGACTGAGCCTTGTGGGATGCCACTTGTAGCTGGTTTGGGGTCTGACATGGCTTCAACATTTCTGATCATGTGGGTTCTGTCCTTGAGCCAGTTTGCAACCCATCTAGTGACATAGGGGTTTTTATTGAAGCTGGTGATCTTATCTATGATGACCAAGTGGGGTACTGTATGGAAGGCTTTTGCAAGGTCCAGGTAGGCTGTGTGGACCACCTTCCCCTCGTCAATGGCCTTGGTGACTGTTTCTAATGACTCAAACAGGTTTAAGAGGCAGGATCTGCCCTTGACAAAGCCAAACTGGGTAGGATCCAGTGTCTGTAGGTCCCCAATATGTTTATTTCTGAGGTCCATGATGATCTTTCCATAGCTTTGCAGACCAAGGTAGTCAGGCTTCTGGGGCGATAGTTTGCAGTATCCATTGAGGCACCACCTTTGTGGAGAGGGACCACTGTTGCTGTACACTGCTCTTTGGGTACATATCCTGTGGTAAGGCTGAGATTGAACAGTGGTTTTATGTTTGTATTCAATTCTTCTTGGGATTCATGTTGGACACATCCCAGGACACCGTCTGGTCCCATTGATGCTGTGTGTTTTGCTTTGGAGAGGCTGGTTGTTACCTGAGCATCTGCGATGTCAGGGGGCCAGCACTCTGCTGGGATAGATATTTGCCCTTTTGGTGGGGAGGGGGGGGAGAGTTTGCACTGAACCTGTCAGCTCAGATGTTGGCAATGTCTGTGGGTTGGTGTATTGTTTGTCATTTTGGACTACTTCTAAGCATATCTGGGGATTTCCACACAGGTTCCTACCATAAGTAAATAATGCCTTGTGATTATCCTTGGTGTCCTGTACAATTTTTATCTCAAAGATGGCCTTAGATGATGTTATGTGTGGCCATAGTTTTTCAATAATACTGATCAGAGATGCCTTCCCTTTTTGGGATTTTGATCTATCATATAGTAGCTTCCTCCTTGTATTGTATGGTTTGTTTATGGCTGGGGTCCACTGGACAGGATGCCTGGCTTTGGAGGATTGGGTCTTGGTTTTATTTGGGATTGCATGATCCATGCATTCCTGATGGTGTTCATAGAATGCATTTATAAAGGGTTATGAGGTCTGGGCCATATTTTCCACAGGCACAGGGGCTGTGAAGGATTCCACCTCAGTTTTGAGGAGTGTGACATTTGCTTTAGTGAATAATTTTCACTGTGTTTTTCTGGCCATGGGCTGGGATTGGGATGTGAATATCCAGAGAGATTACTTTCTGGTCTGATCTTACAAGTGAGGGATACACTTCTGGTCTTGGGCATAGAGTCCCCATGTTGGTGATGATCAGGTCCAGTATTTTTCCCCTGTTGTGGGAGTGATAGCAAGTTGTTCCATAGCATTTTGGTTTATAAATTCTGGGAACCTTTGGGCTAGACTGTTGGGGCTAGGGTAATACTCCCAGTCTATGTTTGGGTAGTTGAAGTCGCCCAATATAATGGTGTTTGGGGAGACCTTCATATTTTCATGTGTTCTCCAGTTGGCCAAGTGTGGTTCCTGGGTTTAGGAGGGTGGTCTGTAGCAGGCTGTGAACTGGAAGGTGGTTTTAGCCACTGTTAGTTGCACATGGATAGTCTCTGATGCTTCATGCTGTGCCACCAACCTGGAGGTGTGGGTATCTTTGACAAATATTGATACTCACCCTCCTTTTGTAGTTTGTTCCATGTTTTGCAGCTGTAAAGCATGGTATGAGGTGTAACCTGTTAATGCTAGGGTGCTCTTAAGAGCCTTGAACCAGGTTTCTGTTACTGCACAGATATTAATATTCCCCATGCTGAGGAGAGTTTGGAGTGCATGCATCTTGCAGTTTAGACTTCTGGCATTGAGTAGCATTACTTATAGTTTCTTATCCCTTGTGATACCTATGGAGGTGGGTTTGTGTTTTGAGCCTTACCTAAAAAAGGCAGTATGAGGGTGACAAGAGCCTTTGGCAATATCCAAAAGGCCACAGGTGATAGGTGAAATTCATCCCTAGTGAAGCATCATGTCTTGTCGAGCATGTCATCCCAGGCTGACAGGCATTGTATCCCCTTTCACTGACACCAATACCTAAGCCAATTGTTGTAATTGATCATCTTGTCTTCATATTGTGGCCTCATGTTTGGTGAAGGTAGGATGATACTCAAGGTCATCAAGTTTGCATATACTACATGGTGGTAAATGCTGTTTAGCACTACCTTACATTGCTTAACACATGGCAGTCATGCCTCAGGTGGTGCTGCAGGACTGCCTATGTCAGATGCACATACTGCACTCCCTATACATGTTTGGAAACAGGTAGTGTCAAGTTAGGCATCCATTTTACTATATGTGCGAGTCAGAGAGAGGTATAATTTCCAGGGTTCCTACTGAGCCAGTGTATGTGCTATGCGTTGCTCTTTGCCAAAGCCAAGGCATACTGGGCATGCCTCCTTCTGCCTACTGGGGCAGGTTCAGGTTGTTCCTCCTCCGAGTCACGCTCTGCCTGGGATGGCCTTGGCACTGGTGGGGGGCTGTTTGTCCCAGGCCTATGTTGGTCCTGCTGCAGCTGTTTTTGCAGAATCATATTATGTAGCATAGCACATACCATGACAATTTGGGTACATGTAGTTGATGAGTATTGCAAGGCTCCACCAGATGTGTCCAGGCACCGGAACCGTGACTTGAGCAACCCAAACACACGCTCAATTACATTTCGTGTTTGTGCATGTGCCTCATTATGGCATTCCTGTTCAGGTGTGTGTGCGTTTCTGATGGGTGTCATCAGCCACGACTCCAGTGCACAGCCAGCATCCCCCGCTAAGTGACCATGTGGGATGTCCCCATTGACAAATGTCTGGTACAGCTGCATCAGATGCCAGATATGGGAATCATGGTAGCTTCCAGGGCAGTCAGCACACACATTCATTATTATGTCCTGGGCATCACACATGACCTGGCAGTTGATGGAGGGGAAGCCCTTGCGGTTAATGTAGGCCCTACCCCGCTCACCGGCTGGTGCTTTGATGCGTATATCCGTGCAGTCTATTGCACCCACTACCTCAGGGTATTCTGCTATTTGCTGGAAGAGATGCATATTGCTGGCCAATACCTCATGGGAATTGGGGAAATATACATGATCACCGACATGTGCTGACATGGCATCCAGGAACTGGTGCAGTACCCTGGATGCTGATGCCTGTGATATCCCCATCATATCACCAGTTGGTCTCTGAAAGGTACCTGTTGCTAGTATTCTTAGGCCAACACATACCTTGGTTTCCACTGGGATGGGTTCCCCTCTGTTGGTTCTGTGTGTGAGGCGTGGCCTGCACAGCTCAACTATTTGCTGCAGGAGGTCTCTGTCCACTCTATAGCGCCCCACTATCTCCAGCTCATGTAACCCCTGGTAGGTGACCCTGGGCCTGTACACTCTTCTCTGTCTCCTCACTGTGGGTTGTCCGGCAGCATTTGCATTGTCACCACCCTCAGCATGTTGCATATGTTGCCTTATAACAGCAATGGCAGCCCCTAGCATTTTTGTCTGAGTGTAGCTTTTTCAGTTTTCACTTCTAGTAGCTTACTCCAGTGTTGCAGTGTCTCTTGAGAGAAACAAACTGCACTGTTGTTTGCAGAGTTTTAAGTGCTGGGCTGGGCTAGTGTTCTGCCTGTGTAATTGCCTGATTCTGATTGTTTGCACCTGCTAGCTCTACTAGTATTCCCTGGTAGCTTCCTACTATTTGTTGTGCTTCCTTTTTCCTTTCTGTTTCCTCAGGGGGGAGCGACATGCAGACAAGCGCAAACACGCGCACAGCAGCTAACACGCGCGCAGACTTGCTTACACAGACTAAAACTTGCTTATTCGGGTTAAACCACATGCACACCAGTGCAAACACGCTTACAGGTCTTCCAACAGCCTGATACATGCTTACTCCAGCTTAAACGCGCCCACTCACGCTTCCACGCGCGCACTCTGTCTTACTCGAGTATACAGGCGCTCACACATGCGCATACCCACTCAGCAAGAAACTTTGGTGTTATCCACAGTATACACCTTCCATTTCTTGGCTTTACCTGGCCTACCTGTTGACACACCTCTTTCCATGATGTCTAACTGACAGCTAACACATGCCACTGTGCTCCAATGAGCTTCACTACTTTCATACATACCCCCCTTGTGATGTCACCTATCTCCTACTCTGTTCCTCCTCATATCCTACTCCTACACTCCACTGACTGTGCTCATTTGCTATGTAAAAGTGTGATTCACTATCCTAACACTCATTTACATAGGATTGCCTACTAATGCTTGGTTACATGTCTTAGACTGGGCTTCTCCCCTTAGCAACCCCTATTCGGTGGCCATGTTGTCTTCAGCCTGCTATTCCCTTACATTGTCATTTAACAATTTTCATAAATTCCACATTTGTGGCTTTTATTGTCTAATTTTATGATTTTTATAGAGCACCCCATTTGTGCGGCGCTGTGCTACGCTTAAACATCGGAAATCGCCGAAAAAAAAAATCTTGTTATTTTAATTTTGCATCTGGGAAACTTTCCAATGGCCGTATATTTGGCCATTGGCATGCTTCCTCAACCATATGTAACCTTTATTTGGAGCTGACAAGGCTCCATTGTGCTATTTGCAGAACGGTACTCAGTTATCAACTGAGTATATTTCTGCAGCTAACACGTCTCCTACTCAGACAGGTTTGTGCTTCCTGGATCGCAAATTTACCTCATTTGCATGCCTTTCAGCTGCAAATGAGGTAATTTGCATATCCCAGCCCTGTCCGTGTAGGAAACGTTTTAGGAGCTCTCTTACACGCCCCTACAGGCTGTTCCTGGATCACTTGTCGGACATGATGGCTGCATGGAGTCTTACTCTACTTGTAGACTCCGTGCAAGCCATCGTGAATCTGGCCCAATATCTTTTAGAAAAACGTAATGAAAGTTTGATTAAGACTTAATGAAGAAAAAAGGTTATATGGGTAGCATTAGCACAATTGGAATTTACTTTTCCAGGAAGGAAGTCCATGTCTTAGGTATTCAGTTTGGTAAGCAGGATATTATAAGTAAAGAATGAAATACTAGGAAATAAAGAAGGTTATACAACTGTGTATAATTTTTTAAAGTTTCATTTCAAATTAAATTATATCAGATCGGTATTAGGGTTTATAAGATATTATCAGTCTATTTTCAGTTCTTCACAAAATGTAGAGAAGTAATTATTGGACGTTATTTCACTTTCTCTGGGGACCCAGGCAAAATCACAGGAAGAAAAGGCATTACTTTTTAAAGACACATATTTTTGTGGGATAACCCCTATTAATGATGGTGCAGTGGTGCAGCAGTTAGTATTGTCACCTCCCAGCAAGAGGCTCTCCAGTTCGATTCTTGACTGGGGTGCATTCTGTGTCAAGTCTGCATGTCCTTCCTGCATTGGCATGGGTTTTTTCCAGGTGATCTAAGAAAAGGCATTACTTTATAAAGACACATATTTTTTGTGGGATAACCCCTATTAATGATGGTGCAGTGGTGCAGCAGTTAGTATTGTCACCTCCCAGCAAGAGGCTCTCCAGTTCGATTCTTGACTGGGGTGCATTCTGTGTCAAGTCTGCATGTCCTTCCTGCATTGGCATGGGTTTTTTCCAGGTGATCCAGTTTCCTCCCTTGTTCGAAAGACATGCATGCATCTGGAGCCTTTCTCTCTGGGTCTCCGCTGCAAATGGGCTCTGTCCAAGTTGGACTTTACCAGTAAACAAATGTTAAATAAATAATCTGATGGTGCATTTCATATCATAACACATATCTTTCTGTTTTGAGCCTTATTGTAAGTAAAATCTACTAAAATTTACACTGTTGTCTAAAAAATAATGGAAAGGAATATTAGAAGACAAAAGAAGGAAGCATGAAACAAATTGTTATTTCACTCAATATCAGAATGGAAACTAATTATTTGAGATACTAGGCAAAATAAGAAAAATAGGAATGAGAATGTTATGGACATTTTGTTTTTGATGTTTTGAAAGATATTAGCAAGGAGAAACAAAATTCAGTAAATTAAATTACAATTTAAAAATTAGTTACAATGCAAGGATTTGCTTTGGTATTTATCTTTTCAGAAATTGTTAGTAACAGCTTAAGGACATAAAACCAAGTGCAAAGAAAAACTGTTTACTTAGTAGTTTTGTTGGGGAAATTAATGATGAACGTTTTTTATAACATGAAAATGTACAAGGATTCTGGGATATAGTATTTACAGAAATATTAAATTTAGCAACTAAAAAAAGATATGGGGCAGGATTCACGAAGCCTCCGTATAAGAGTTATAACTCATACACGGAGGCTGCAGTTAAACAGAGTGATGTCAGCATGCTCTGCATATTCATGAGAGCATGCTGAATCACACATAAGGCTAACACGATCCGTGTAAGATAGTAGGGGGCGTGTCCGTAGGCCGAGCCCTGTAAGCGGACACGCCCCCAGAAGAGAAAAGTTCCCAAAGTAAACACCCACAACAGAGTCCATGGAAATGTGAATAAACAGAGCACAACACATGCCCCCACAGACTATGAACAGAAAACATATAAATAAACATGTTATATATTTTTTTTAAATTGTAAAGATGTTTAACCGTGAGTGCGCTCGTTTGCACGGGCGTGCCCGTAGCGCAGCTACAGTTAGCAGTCAGTGGGAAAGCATATAAGAACTAAATATGCAAAATAAGCCACGAAGCAATAGTGTAGTGGTAAAGATGTTGGCTGAAAAGCAGGCATTCATGGTTCGAGCCCCCACAGCACCAATTTTTTATTTTTAGCAAAATAAGCAGGAAACAAGTCCCTGACAAATATGTACACATAAAACCACATTTTATGTAAAATGTAATGAAATAGCCCATTTATATTGAAGAAATGTGAGGTAACAAAAGAATAAAAAATGCCAGATGTGCCCATAGCTGAGCTACAGTTTAACAGGGCGAGTGCATCTGCTCGTAGGTGAGCAGTGGTTTAACTGGTGCAAAATGAGTGCCCGTAGCTGAGCAGTAGTTTAACACGCTGAATCTATGTGCCCCTAGCTGAGCTGAGCGTAATATGCGTGCTTATAGCCAAATGAGGCTTAAAGCAGCGTACCCCGTTTGCGCGGAGCTGCGCAGCACGCAAACAAGCTAACCGACGGGCAACGTTGAGCAAGCCGTATCAAAACTGCCTTTACACAGACACACCCCTCAGCATGTCTAGACAGTCATGAAAAATAAAAAGCAGTGGCCAGGTTCGAACCCAGGATACTATACACCATAATCAAAGTACTGAACCACTAAGCCATGAGAGCAGCATCTATAAATGCAATAATAGCTAATATATAGGAATGAATACAAACTGGAGCATGACAATGCAGGTTTACTGAAGTTGATACAATTCCAAAATGGCCAATCACAGATATGTGCGGAAAAAACGGACTATATAAGCCCCATAGGCGGGAATACACAGCATAAATGATTGTAAAACTGACCTGCAGGCAGAATGACAGGAGTAGGAGAGGGTTGTTGCTTTCGAGCACAGAGGTGGGGCGTTGAGGAGTCCAGGTACATAGTCTGGCTCCTAGTCCACAATCATGAGGCCCAACTCATGCAGGGCCAGGTCCTCTGGGGAGCATACAGGGCCGAGGCGTGGGACCGGTTGGCTCATGATCTCACCAGTGCCACAGGGATTCCAAGGAAAGGTGAGCAGGTCCGTCACCACCATGCGGACCTGAAGAGACGCAAGCAGGACCAACTGAACCTTTGGATCTTAGAGGCCCGGCAAACACCCAACGCACCACTACTGAGTAAGTTACATTTAATTATGTATGTAAGAAATTAAACTAGATGATATTATGGAGATGTGTATTCCAATATTACTTCATTTATATTACAGCTGCAGGTGTCCGTTCTGCGAACCGCAGAGCCTATGCCGATAGGCTGGTGCGGTTGTGCCACCAGGCAGGTCAGTAATCCACTACCAGTAACTGTAAAGAAATATAAAAGTATGACAGTCAGCAAAAAAGTGCAGTGTAGTCAGTAAGGAATAAAATGTGCAAGTAACAGTGTGGAAGTGTCTGCAAGTATTGCTTGATTACAAAAGTGTGTTTCAGCCTGTAAGTTAAACCGAAAAATGAAACTGTCTGACATATATTCTGAAATAAAAATGCCCTACCTGTAAGAAAATAGTACACAACCTGCAGCAGGCTGAAAGGTATAGCTGCAGAAGATGATGAAATCACATATGTGAAATATATCCCTGTTGAAATACTGAAACATGACAGAAGTGAGACTGCTGGAAAGGATTGTAATAACTACAGGTAAAACATGTCAATAAAGCCTAGAAGTAAGTACCATCCTGAATAGTAAAATGAAAGCAAGTGAGAGAGTGTGAGAAAGTGTCATGAATCCAGCAATACAGTAGTAATAACCCCTGAATAAAGTATACTGCAGTCAAGACAGAATGAAATGCATGTGAGAACCAAAACCAAACAGCGAAATCTGTTCAAAGTGTTGCTGCATCTGGAATGTGTATCCCAAAATCTGGATATGTTGCTCTCAGTCTGCAATATGCAGATAGGATGATTGTATGTTATACCAAACATCCACACTTGTCTACAGCTATATAAAGCAAATGTAGCAGGATGATGTAGCTGAACAAAGCTAGATATGAATGTGTATGAAGAACAATAAAATGTATATTGATGTTGCAGTAACATTCCTATCACCAAGTTGAAATAGTTATCATATAGGAAACTGTAGTTAGAACAGTAGTGTGTATATAACTGTAGCTATTAGAAATGTACAGCATATGAATTGGTATTCGAAGGTGTTAATATTATTTTCTTTACCCCACCCTATAACCACATATAACCCATTCCACGTGAAAATGGTATGTGCAATCACAATGAACACCCCTGGACGTTTGTCCTGTTGGGTCATATATATTTGCATGTCCGTTGATGCATCTGCCCTGTTCATACATCCAAACCTGATGGCCTGTTGCCATCAATTAACCCTGCATGTTGTTGGACTGTGTATTTCTGGTCAAATTATGCATGTGTTATGCACGCTGTTCAATGGTGTGAATATCTGGGTGTTTGGTTAATGGGAATACTAATGCATGCTGTTACAACTAATTGTGAATGGTATTATATGTCACTAACCCAAACTGCCATGACATAATGCAAAACACAGGACGACAGGGAAGTCGGGTTCCAGCGGACCCACCTCTCCCACCTCAGCTGGCGAGTGCACCTGGCACTAGTGCCGAGTCCGGACCCTCCTCCGGTGGCCCTGTGCCACCTGCGGGTGGAAGCGCTGCAGGGGATGGGGCTTGCCCCCCCTCTGCAAGTGTGGCCGGAGGAGAACCACCACTCACCCTCCATAGCGTCCGGACTGTGGTGTGTAGGGAGATTCGGGACTCTGTTCTCGAGCCCCTACGCCAGCTCGAGGCATGGATGGCGCAACTAACAGGCATGCCTGTTGCCCCGCCTACACAGCCCCCAGCACAGCCCCGTCCTGGGCAGTGAAGGAACAGTGGCAACTGCCTATGGGTGGGGATATCAGTTCCACTGTTGCCATCTGTGGGCTCATGGGCTCTGGATATACAAACCTCCGTCCCCGTCAATTGTGTAACCCCCCCCACACATGTCATACACCGTCCCTGTATGCGTCTTGTTTGTCTTGTCTGTTTACCTACCCAACCTACCTCCCCAGCTGTACCGACTTCCTTTACCTGACATACCACTCTCACCTGAAAAAAAAAAAAAAAGGGCACTCTGTACCCACAAAAAAATTACGCCCCATAAATAGCTGCCCATTCCGCACACATGTCTGCTGGACATGGAAACTATCAATTACAATTGGCTGTACAACAAGTATTATTGTTGTCCTGACACCTCTCTCAGGGGTGGAAGGTTCAAATGTCACACCAAATTAGATACATATGCACAGCTGTTGCTGATGAAGAAATGGGCAGCTATGGGCCTTACCAACATCCCTCCTGCAAATCCCAAGTTTGTTTCCCTACTGTCTTACCCTCTTTGTGACCCCTTTTTCACCACTTTCCTGTCTCCCCATTTTCTTTTCTTTCAAAGAAAATAGTGCGGGTGTGCGCCAGAGTAAGCACCGTTAAGCGGTTGTAAGCGGGTGTGCGCATGTGTGCGCGGAGCTAACCGCCAGTGTGCATGCGTGAGCTCCACGCAAACCAGCGCTAACCTGGTTACAACTGCTTAAAAGTGCCTTAGTCACTTTGTTTGACAGGTCCTGTACTCAGTTCAAAAGCAAAATAAAATCCCACTGTCAGTCCTGAACCCAGGACCTTGGAAACACTAGTCTGTATGACCTACCACTAAGCCATGACTCTTATACAAGAGCATTGTGCTAAAATAAATATAACATGTAATAGTAGGGATGAATGTAAAGGGAATATAGGATGTGTAGTACACAAAGCATGTCTTTTAGAATTACTGTCAAAACTACTGGATTCCCATAATAGTAGTGTGTGAACAGAAACAGCCATGCTAGTTGGTAGCTTGTAGATAATAATGTCAGTTAAAGTACATATATAACTGTATGTATATGTACATATATATATATATATATATATATATATAGTTGTAGGAGTCATTGTGCATACACACTTGCTACAGGGAACATGAGAGAGGAATGGAGAAATGTGAATATACAACACAGCCTGAATCATGAAAGAGATACTAACCTTTACACTCACAGAACACTGTCCACAGCATACCAGCATGGTCCCCGCCCTTACAATCTGAAAGGGCAACGCCTATCCCACATACCCTTTTATAGCACTGACCTGAAATAACAGTGAGAACTGCAATCAGTACACAACTGGCTGTATGCAATTAGCAAATGCTGGCTTACAATTGGTGCAGAGGCCATCACATGGACCTATGCAGATACCTACAAAAGCATCGAGTGCTAACACTCCACACATGCAATACATTCATTGCACTGTCTGGAAGCAGACAGAGGGAGAACGAGAAGTGAGAGAGAGAGAGAGAGAGCAAAAAAAAAAAAAATTATACACTGTGACTCTGTCACCCGAAGCTGTCAGCAGTGACAGTAGCAGCAGCAAGCAGAAGGAGTGGTAACGCAACCAGCTGCGACAAACACAGGTAATGCAAAGTAGCAGGTTAATAGTGTGCATACTGTGAACCCTCCAAATGTGTCATAGGTCTGTATCCATAGGTATGTCCATGTGATATGTTGTGTGTACGTAGTTCCACCAAAAGGGGATGACCATACATTACATGTCAATCAGTCTTAGGCCATGATCCTGGCAGCAGTTGTCTGTGCGTTGCTCCCAGCAATGGCTGTAGTGACTGCTTTGAAAGGTCAGCCAGGTTCAAAAGGCAGGATCAGCCCATCACAAAAGCACACTGGCTGGGAACAAGTGTCTGCAGGTACCCGATATCACTGCATATGCATCCCATACTGCATAATTCCATAGCTTAGCAGACCAGGCCGGTTATGCATATGACGTGGTAGTTCCCAGGGTCAGGCGAAGTGCCCCCTTAGAGGTGTGGGACCACTGTTGCTGTATGCCACTGTCCAGGTACATATCCTGTAGTACGGCCAAGATAAATTATCAGTGTTATATGCGGTTGTATGTCCTCTCGGAGTGCAGGTAGCACACATCCAGGGATACCATGAGGTCACAGTGATGCTGTGTGTCCTTCTCTGATGAGGGCGGACCTCACCTGGACATGTGAGATGACAGGGAGGTTACATCCAGCTGAGATAAATATTTCAACTGGTGGGGGAGAAGGAGGGGGGATACGTGCACCGAACATGTCTGCAAGATTGTTGCCAATATCCGTGTGTTTGGTGAATGTTAAGTAGGTGTGTATTAACACAGAGCATATCTGAGGCATGTGGTCCATATGTGTAACATAACTGAAGAAGGCCTTGTGTCATCCATAGTGTTTGTGTCCATTTTCCTCCCAGAGTAGGCTGTGGCCGTTGTTATGACAGACCATAGCGTAGTACCAGTGCTGACCACAGATGCCTTCCCTTAATGTGAATGTGCTCTGTCCTGCAGTAGCCTCCTGCTATTGTTATACAATCTGCCTCTGTCTGGGGTCCACCGGACAGGATGCCTAACCTTTGTGCATAGGGTCTGGGTTAGAAATGTGTGTGCAAGTTCCATGCAATCTGTGGCATGTCCGTGGTAAGCATTTGCAAAGGGGTCAGCAGTGTGGCTTGTGGCTTCCCCTGGCCCAGTGTGCTGCATGGATACCATCTCAGTCCCAGCAAGTGAATAACTGTCTAATCACATCCATATCAAAGTAGTCTACTGTGCTGGTGGTGGTGGTGGGATATGTATATCCAGGCCGAGTAACTTCTGTCCACATCACAGTAGTGGACGGTGTCCCACATACAGTACCTTGGGATGAACCCCCAGAGTGAGGTTGTGCATTGCACCTGTCAGTGTGTGCTGACCGATGGGGCATACTACTATGTTGTGTGGAATGTGGCAGGTATTGTTGCACAGGTGTTGGCTGAGCACTGATATCTGGCCATGTACCTGTGTATCCACCACGACACACACACATGCAACATATGGGAGTAGTAGAATATCACTACACATGAGTATCATGTATAGTATGTGTGCCATATATTGCTGACATGGTCTGCTGATATCTTGTTTGTGTTCTCTTCCAGGGAGATGGCGCGTCAGCGTAACCCTGCCTACTCTGTGGTGGAAGACGAGGAGATCCACCAGAGCCTGGTGCAGGAGTATGACATCCTGTTTTCCCGCACCAGTCAGAATCAGCAGGAGAGGGCTGCACTGTGGCAAGACCTGGTCCATAGCATAAATTATATTGGCATGCATAACAGGATATATGAGCAGGTACGACACCACTTCAGTGATTTAATCCGAAGTGTCCGTCAGCGTGCATCAGATATCCACAGGCAACAGGTTGCCACAGGAGGTGGGGTGGCCACACATCCCCCCCTCACCAGACTGGAGGGGCTACTCCTAAGTGTTGTGGCTCCAGCCCCGGAACACCAACAGCAGTACACCTGCATTATGATGGAGGCTGGTTCCACACAGCAGCACGACATGGAGCGTGCAGGTAATATGCCATATATACACTTGACTGTTCTGTACACTGTATCATATGCAATATCAATGGCACAGTTTTGCCCACTGACATTAATCTCATAATTTCTGCAGGTCCCTCCAGGGTTACAGCAAGGCAGGCCATCCATGCTGGTGAGTGTGTTTAACATAACCTATAATAGTCCTGATAATGCTAGTAACAGTAGTGTAACTCAGTAGTGCACTGTGTGTATACTGCGGGGTGTGCATGTGTGCATGTGTGCAGGTGTGCCTGTGCCCATGTGTGCATGTGTGCAGGTGTGCCTGTGTCCACGTGTGCATGTGTGCATGTGTGCCTGTGTCCACGTGTGCATGTGTGCATGTGTGCCTGTGTCCACGTGTGCATGTGTGCATGTGTGCCTGTGTCCACATGTGCACGTGTGCATGTGTGCATGTGTGCCTGTGTCCACGTGTGCATGTGTGCATGTGTACACATGACCACGTGTGCATGTGTGCATGTGTGCATGTGCCCATGTGTGCATGTGACCACATGTGTATGTGTGCATGTGTCCATGTGTGCATGTGTCCACATGTGCATGTGTGCATGTGTCCACGTGTGCATGTGTCCACGTGTGCATGTGTGCATGTGTGCATGTGTGCCTGTGTGCATGTGTCCACGTGTGCCATGTCTGCATGTGTGCCTGTGTCCATGTGTGCATGTGTGCCTGTGTCCACGTGTGCATGTGTGCATGTGTCCATGTGTGCATGTGTGCATGTGTGTAGAAGTGCATCACTGGTAACAATGTCTGGAGACTGTAAACTGTGTTTCCTGTCTTCCTCCCACAGGTTCTGGGGCTTCTCTGGTGACCTGCAGCAGGGAACCTGAATCCTGTGCCACGGCTACTGGTAATGATGATATTTGTGTAATGGTACAGGAAGGTGTGTCAGGGTCTGCCATTGGTCAGCCAATTGACAGTACACAGCTGTCAACCCCATCATTGCGCACAGTCATCCTGCCAGTACATCCTTTGTCACCATTGTCCCTAGGTGATGGACAGGATACAGTGGGCATAGACCAGGGTAATGTGGTACCTGTGCAACATGCGTCCCCACACAGCAGCCATGGGCAGGGTCCTCCGATGGTACCACACAGACAGTTGCCCATGGGTTCTCGTGGGAGCATCTGTGGGCATACTGCCTCTGGCCGACGTGCCCAAAGAGGTCTGTCAACCTCAGCTATGTTTCGGACTGTCATGCAGGCACAGTCACGTATGGAAAGGTACACCAGACAGGGTCTGAGGGAGCTGAGTGCATGTCGCACAGCCATGACAGACAGTATGCGTGACATTGCTGATGCCATCCGTAACTTCACCGATGTCATAGACAGACGTTGTGGGGACATATTACAGCAGTTTCACAACCAGATGTCCATGAGCCAGGGCAATGGTGGGCGTTTGCGGCGTCAACATGGCCGTATGCTGGCAGCAGCAGCAGCTGGCAGTCGGCGCAGATGACAACAGGCTCGCGCACGCCCCCATAGTGCCAGCAGCAGCCCCAGCAATGCTGGGTCTGTGCTGTCATCGGAATGCCCCAGGAGACCACGTGCACGTGGCTCTGGACAGTCCCAACAGGGACATGTGTTCAGTCAACACACACCCGCTTCTGATGACAGTACACAGTCTGGCTTAGTACTGGATATGGTCCGTAGCACCCCTGCCAGGCACAGGTACCGTGTCCGTGCACACAGACACTGATCTGTATGGCCTGCCAGGTGCAGTCTGTGGCTGTCCACAAACCCCTGTATATGGCAGCCATGAGGTGGAACTGTGTGCGTGCATACACACATGCGAAATGTTAACACCTAGGGCGACCACATACATGCACACACTGCACCAACACTGCCCCACCCTGTACCGCTGCCCCTCACCAACACACATACACACACATGTCAATTGGTGGTATCAGTGGCTGACTCAGGCATACCTAATCCACACCCTGTGCATATGATGACACTGTGCCACCTCCTGCAATCTCCAACATCATTGCGGGAACAGGTAAACACGTTGCTGATGCACAGGGTGACTACATAGAAGTGTATTAGTAGTATAATGTTGGTAACAGTACAGTGTGCTGCTATGACTGTGTGTTTATCCCAGCATGCCTGCTGCAGTAACTGTATGAATGTCCTGAATTGTTATCTGCACCCATAGTACATAGCAAAGTATAACAGCTGCACATAATTGCATGCCGGTGGTAAGGTTGTCAACAGATAGCCGCATACATGGGTAGCACAGGGGGAAAGCTAATGCAAGTAGTGATATGCAATGGTGGACATGTACAGTAATGGTGTCAAGTTGCCCACAACGACTATGCCATGTGGATGTTCGCGCATGTAGATATGTGTGCAGTACCAATGTTATCCAAATCACAAACAACTATGACATAATATCAGTTCTACCATGGGCATCTGCGCTGTGTATTCCTGGGTACATGTTGATAGTGCCTACATATTTGCATTGTTACTTACTGTTATTGTTACCCCTTCTATGTTGTACAATGCACTACTTCCAGCCTGTTTACTGTAGCTTTGTTTGCATGCATGTTCACTTGGGGTTCCCTGGAACACTGCTTACACCTGCAATGCAGAGTTACAGTGCTTCTGTAGACTTCTAGTGACATCTGCATAGCGTACGATACGTATGTCAACTTTACACATGACAGAACGTCACTGTCTGTCCTGTACGCAAGTACGTTGCCTGTGACACATTGCACACGTCTTACCTGGCATTTACCCACGTGTGCAGTCATATATGTCAGTGCTATGAAACAGTAGCGGTACACCCACACATACACACCTTCAGTATGTTCTTCCCCATTGGCCCTATGTGTTGGTCACCATGGCAATCACACTACTAGGGTAGCATGTGCAAAGGTAACCTGTGAATCGCCTCTATGGTCCAGTTGTGGTTTATGTGAGTCATGTGTCAATGTCACAGCTGCCACATGTATGCAGTCAGCCATCACCCTTGGCCAGGAACGTACAACACATGTGTGGGATGCCACCACACAGCCAATCTGGGGACTGGGCTCTCTGAACCCAGTAATGCCATACGCTGTCAGGTGGCATGTCATATATACTACATCCTGGACAAATGTCAACCCCAATCACTGCTGCTACTATTGATAATACCCCTGAAGATGTTCCTGATAGTTTTGACCAGTTCTTTACTGAGACATTTCAGGCCCTAGCTAGCCATCTACCTCTTAGCTCCCCTGGTCCTGAAAGTAGCACACCTAGAAACCTACTTGCGTTCAGCTGCCAACCAGTCGCCACTTCACTTCTCCGTACCTTGATTGAAACAGTGAAACCCACTACACTTTCTGCTGATCAACTCCCTGCCGAGTACCTATCGAAATCAGATGATGCTATTGCTTACCCCGTCTCAAAGGTAATCAAACAAACCATGGTAGAATCTAAATTCCCCACCATCTGGAAAATGTCATATGTAATCCCACTTCACAAAGGAGGCAGCTCTACTGAATTCTCCAATTATAGGCCAATAGCTATACTCTCTCCACTTGCCAAGATTATGGAAACGTTAGTCATAGACAATTCATGCACCACCTAATCCAACATCGCATTATGGCAGACACTCAGCATGGCTTACGTCCTCATCACAGCACTACTTCAGGCCTCCTAGCCTTTACTAACACCATAAACCATACTTGCAACACTAATTATATATCCTCAGCCCTCTTTTTGGATCTGTCCAAGGCATACGATATGGTTGATCACCAACTTGTACTCCACACCCTGCAAACACTGTCTAGATACTGGAGCCTTCCAATGTTTTCAATCCTACCTGCATGGTCGACAGCAGGCTGGCCTCTGGCAGAACAAACTCTCTAACCTTCTACCTAACACTCTCAGAGTACCACAAGGCTCTATACTAGGGCCCTTGCTGTTCGCCATCTTCATTAACGACCTTTATACTGTCATCCCAAAAGTCAGCTGTATCCAATATGCTGAAGACTCTACTCTGATCTGCTCAACCACATCTCCAGTAGAGTTATGGTCAGCTACCCAGACCACCTTTAATACAATAGAAAACTGGCTTTCTGAACATCGTCTGATCCTAAATCCCAAATAAACTAAACTGCTGTTATTTCACCAACACATAGGTCTACCGCTTTCACCGTTACCATAACATCAACTGATGGCACAATAATCTCCCCTGACCCATCTACTAAACTATTAGGTGTCATCATAGACAATAATCTCAAATGTGACCTACATGTTAACCAAATTATCAAAGCCATCAATAGAAAACTAGGGTCACTTTACAGAATTAAAGCCTTCCTAGCCCCTCCAGCTAAAGGTGCCATAGCTCGCTCACACCTTGTTTCAACCCTTCTGTATGCATCCCCTCTACTCTCGAATATGAACAAGACTGTCGTTAACAAACACTCAATTTGCTACAACCACATTGCCAGGTTTGCCACTGGGCTGCCTTTTAGAACACATCATTGCACCAATCTAAATCAGCTTGATTGGCTTGCAATACCCAGCCTAATACAGTATAACCAACTGATTATGGCCTATAAAATCCTCTATAATCCAGACAATACTCCTGCACTTCAAATATTATCACCCCCTATAACAATCCTAGACCGCATTGATCCTCTAACAAACTACTAATTCAGACTAGCAAGTTTAATAACACAGCCGGTGATTCTCTCTTTGCAAACTCTGTAAGTAGCTCCTGGAACTCACTTCCAGCTGATATTACCCTACTGTCCACCTTAGGTCAATTTAACACTAGACTCATACAACATTTGTCACTTAACTGGCTATGTCAATGTATCAAGCCTGGCTAACTCGAATGTGTAATATCTGTTAACCACTTTACTGTGTAATTTAATTTAATCCTGACTTGTGCTCAGGACTAACATTAACCTGTGGAACATGTTTAACCTGCTTACTTATGTAATCTCTGTAAATAATCTGTTTGTAATATGTAATGCTGGTATTATGTAATGCTGTATCTGCTACCCTCGTAGCTTGTCTTCACGGGCCTCCCCTGGAAATGGACATGCATCCAGTCGGACTACCCCGGTCAACAAATGTAGGATAAATAAATAAATAAATAAAATATATTACAGTGGCTACAATACAAGTCAGATATTGACACGCACTGACAGCATGCTGAACACACTGGGGCATACGTGGGGACTCAGAATAGCATCCTGCCTGGGCATCACACACCTCCGCAGCTGGCACACAGGCATATGTTCCGTCGGAACAGAGCACATGCCACACATGGCACACATCCCTGTGCCACACACTCACAGCCTGTAGGGCTACACAACACACCTGCTACAGACGTGTCAGGTACCTGTCTTGTGTGCTGCACTGGGGTCCCGCTCAACAGGCTGTATCTGGTGAAGGTCACAGTGATATGCCTTAGGGGCACTATGGTCCACCACAGAACACATGCATACAGGTCAGTCAGAGGCATGGACACATATGACTCACTCATTGACCATGCCAGTATGGCTGCCTGAGACATACCTCCCTGGACTACATGATAGGGAACATAGAATGGATCTCTCAGCATGTGGCACAGGCCAGTATGAGCCTGATGTTGGTTGCCAACATACCCTCACCAGGTATTCTACCACTATATGTGGGAAGGGTGTTGTATGTCTACATTATGCTCAGTCTCCACTGTCATTCATAGGGTATCCACTGGCTGTCAATGTGTGCTTACATGCTAGGGAAGCCACAATAATGTGCAATGGTCATCTTGCACGTGACACCCATGGCCCGATGTATAATGGCAAAGCTCCTTGGTACACACATACTGCCTTATGCTGCAGGACATGGTTTACATAGCCACCTCCGTGGGTATCACACAGGTTAGGACACTAACAGTGCTGCTACACAGCAACAGCAGTGTACACCGGAAGATGCATGCACCAGACACTGCCCTCAGCACGGTGAACTGCAATGTCTGTGCAGTACCAGATTCATGATTCATGGCTCACAGGTGTTACCCATCACTGACAGGTTATGCCCCATACCATGCCTGTCATCCCCTACACATGTAACACACATGGATAGGGGGTGGTATCCCAAGGTACCACAGATACACACACCTCCAGGTTGTTGGCACAGCACAAACCATCAGGGCCTAATCATGTGCAGCTAACAGTGTGTTGGACTGCCATCTGGTTCATAGCCTGGCACACACAACCCTCCCATACACAGGAAGACCACCTATCCTCCATAACAACACTGGCAATATGACAGTCTCAAGAACTGTGTTTATATGGCTGGACTGCATCCAGCCAAACATTGTGTGTGAGCATTACTGTAGCTACAACACACTAGTTGAAGGGTTCACATCATGTGGTCACTGAATTGCAGTGGAATGACATGTTACCACTACCACAACAGGTGGGAACATGCAGCACCTGTACATCGACTACATGTACACTATATGGCCCAGACCAGATGTGTATCCTCTGCTGTAGGTATTTCACCATATACACCCACACTGTATAGAGACATACCATGTGCGGACCCTGCACAGTAAGACACAGTCATATTGGTATACATTGCAAATACCATTTATCCACTCGAGGCATGTGTCAGACATGGTAACTAGTGCAGGTCACAGGTATTTATGTGTATGTGTCACACACATACATCATGTGTGCAATGCCATTGCTGGTTTGGGCAATGGCATGCATTGTTATGTACAAAGGCCCACACAAGGTCATACTGTGTGACACAACCACACGTGGCAGTTGTGGGTTACCAAAACATACCTATCTGTACTCTGACAGTGGTAATAGACACAGTAGCAGAGCACACTATTGGCATTACTAGCCAACTAGCCCTGTTTGGCTGTGCTGATAGTGTGGTGACATCCCCTGTGTTTACTGGGGGAGTATGCAGCATCTGGTGTATTGTAGTACTTGCCAAAAGGATCTGTTCTTTCACACTTGCATTTACACACACCCTACTACCCCCACACACACGCACACTTGCAGGATTCATTCCCCTACCTAACTAAGTCATGACACGTGAGAGAGACGCATTAGCAAAGTGCACTATTCGGTTTACTAGATAGTTCCTCTTCATGGCTGTACTTACAGGGTGCTGACAACATCAGTATTTTGAAAGGGTAATGTGCATCATGTAGTGTGATCTCCTGATTGCCAAAACTAACATGTTTTTCATACAGAAATGCACACACACAAACTCCCCACATCCAAACACACACACATGCCATTTACAGGTTTCAAACTCCTACAGAACTACATTACGATACTCGGGAGAGAACCATTAGCAGAGTGCGCTATTCGCATTACTGGGAGGCTTCCCTTCTCCTGCTGTACTTATAGGGTGCTGACATCATCTGTGTTTAGAAAGGGGAGTGTGCATCCTGTAGTGTGTTCTCACAGTTGCCAAAAGGGACATTTCACTCACACAAATTTGCACACACACCAACCCCCCCCCCCATTCAAACACACACATTTGCAGGATTCAAGCCACTACCTTACTATGTTATGACACTCGAGACGGACGCAATAGCAGAGTGCACTATTCGCAGTACTGGGAGGCTTCTCTTCTCCTGCTATACTTATAGGGTGCTGACATCATCTGTGTTTAGAAAGGGGAGTGTGCATCCTGTAGTGTGTTCTCACAGTTGCCAAAAGGGACATTTCCCTCTCACAGCCTTTCACACACACAAAGCCCACTCACCCACACTGAGCATTTGCAGGATTCGAACCCCTATCTAACTATATTATGACACTTGAGGGAGACGCATTAGCAGAGCGCACTATCCGAATTACTGGGCATCTATTCTGCACCTGTAGTATTTATAGGGTGCTGACATCTTTATTTCTACAGAGGTATGTAGATGTAGTACTACCTGTCGGGTGGGGGATAGCATATATATGCATTTTCAGCCACCTACATCAGGGTCAGATATGCACATCGCACTGGCAGGTTATGTTCTATACCATGCTTTGGGACCACAGGACCTGTAACACACAACACAACCAGTCCAGAATACCACACCCACATCCAGGACACACACTTAGCTTCCCTGGGAACAGTGCCAGGATATGCAGGTATTCACATACACCATTCCAGTTGTTAACATCAGGTACAGGCATATTGTGTGTGAGGACTACTCAGGCCTCTACCACTTTACCCTATGGCCACTACAATTTGTGGGTCCATGTGCTATGGCAGAACCACACACCACAGCCACATGGGTGAATACATATTGCACCTGTCCATCTGCAACATGGGTACTCACTGTTCCACACCAGAGGTAGACCACCATTGTTGATATCTGACCATACCCACCTTTCCCTGGACATCCATATCTCATCTCCACACCCAGGCAAGGTTGTCACTGCACACAAACTGTGTTTAGCACAAGCAGACTCTACACTTGTGTAGACTGGGGTGGATGACTTCAGAGGACCCATGCTGGAGGACTATACTGGCCACTCAGCATAATCCTTGACAACTGCATTCTATGAGCATGTGTACAGTTTGCATTGGTCATGCTATCCCACATATACCCATGACTGCTCCACAACAAGACACCTGTCAGCTGTACACCAGCCATATGCGCCGTTCAACAGACAGAGTGACCTAATACATTGCAGAGCTGTGGCCCACAGAGGGAGGACATCTGTGGACAGTTCCGGCACGGCACTTCATTCACACATACTCATTACAACACAGTGTTGACAGTGGAATCGGCCAGAGAATGCAGATAGGGCTCCCCTCAGTCTGTTATTGATGGACACCTACTGTCAGAGATCCTCAGCAACCCTCTCACAGCACACACCAACAACATGGCTGTGGCTTAGCACATTCAATCCCTGAGACCTCCACGGTGCCCCTGCTTGACAGAGGCACAGCTCACTAGCCTCACATGTTGCCTTCTGTGACCTACTTTACAGTGGCACAGTAGCCTACTATCCTGGGGATGCAGATGCCAAGCACACTCTGGCTGAGCTGTCAGTCCCTGGGGCAAGAAGCCTACTATTGACCTCTACACCCATATGTTCAATTGTTGGATGCACAATATTTGTTGTGCTGTTCTACTGTTTGCAGGTCTTTATTGCCATGGCATTCCCTGTTCCTATGGCCAACTTGTGTATCTGTGGAAGATGTTTGCATACGAGGGCGATCCACTGTATCACTTATGTGTCTGTGGTCATTTACTGTGTGCACTGGGCTAATTGCTGTGTTGTGGTTGGTTCCTGGACTGACACGTACAAATACCAGATATGTGTGGCCAACTGCTAAACGGAGATATGGCCTAAGTGTGTGAGCATGCCCAGTTCAGCCTTTCCATGGCATGTTGTCTGACATTTGCCTCATTTATCAAAGTGTGCGAGCATGCCCAGTGTGAGCTTTCCATATGTTGCACTCTGAAGTCCACCACATATTTAGGTGTGTGTGAACTTCAACAATATTGCACGTTTATGATTGTGTGTTGGGTGTCATGTTGTGTACTAACTGGCCAACTGCTTCGTGTCTGCCACAACAGGGATTATACTGTGCCTGCAGGGATTGCATGGGATACTTTGCAGACAGTTCTCAACATACTTTCATAATGACCTAACACTGTAGTACCGTATAGTGTACTGGTTCGGAACTTTCACTGTGGTGGACAGTATCCTGGGCTTTAGTCCTATGACTGCTTGACATCTTCATAGTGAGCACAACAGACTGTGTAGGGGCCAGTTGTGCACATATGACCATGTTGCAATATGTTCAGATATGGACTACCTACACCAGGCTTGTCCAACAATTCTAGTGTATTCCACAACATGGGTGGACATTGGCAAACACTAGCGATGTTCCCTAGGCCATTTCTGATGCTAGTCACAGGCTGTGTTTGTCCTTCGACAGACATTGTAACTGGATTTTGCCATTACATATGTCATGGTTAGTATACTGTGCCTCCGTCTACCTCTGACATAACAGTGATACCCAGGGTAGCCTACCATCTCCCATACACTCATAAGGATGCCTCTTGAGGGGTGTCGATATGTGGCTCTCTGGCTGACCTGTACCAGGAGTTTACTGATGTGTGGGGGTGCCTTCTGTGTTATGGATCATTCTGTACAGCTTGTCCTATGTATGTCAGTGCTGGGGTTCAGGTCTCTCATGTGCATAGCTCACTGCCATTCAGATTGTACAAGGTGCAACATGTTCATTCATTCCAGGTTGGACATGGCTTCATACGTCAGGCACAGCTTTCCTGTAGCTGGGAAGGATGGCGGTGTGTGGGGCTGCGGTTTGTTTACTCAGGCAACACATGGCATCTGTTCATGCTCTTTGCTACCCCTGGTGGGGTTCTGTTGTGGACTTTACAGTTGATGGAGGTGTCTGCTGCGGTATATCCCACAGGGGCTATTGTAGTCAGTTGTGACGCTGATGGAGGATGGCTGCAGAGCCACAGTGAGTTCCCCTTATCTACATCTGCCAACCTTCATGTTTGGGTGGGTATATGGTACATGTTTCTGCGAACACTACAGCCACATGTTTGTCCAGTGCAGGATATTTATCACCTTTTGTACCCAGGTCTCACATTACATGTTAGGTACCTCATGGGTTAACACCTGTGTGGTAATTTGTGGGCACTTACTGTATATCCACGGTGGTTGTCTATACACAGTTCTGCACTTAGCTTGCTGACATGGCTATGGCTACAGTTGTCTGTTTGTAGGTGGCCCTTTTGTGGGTTGCTTGTGTCAGCTGGGGGTCGGATATGGTGGGCTGTTTGTACTCCTCTGCATACATGCTCAGTCACAGTCCTTCCATGTTGGCCTATACCTATAGGACATGTATACAGAACGGGGGTGGGGGGGTGCCAAGACCAGGCCTTGTGGGATGCCACTCATATCCGCTTTGTAGTCTGACATGGATGCGGCATGTCTGACCATGTCAGTTCTGTCCTTGATCTGCTTTGCAACCCCTCTACTGACATAGGGGTGTATATTTAAGCTGCTGAACATATCCATACTGAACTTGTACGGTATTGTCTAGAAGCATGTGCGCGGTCCAGCTACGCTGTGTGGACCACATAGTCCTCATCAATGACCATAATGACTGCTTCAATAGGGTCAGACATGTTTAGGGGCCAGTTCTGCAGTTACAACAGCCACAGTGTGTAGGGTCCAGTATCAGTAGGTCCACAATAGCCTTCTGTCTGCGGTACATACTGATCCTTTCCATAGCTGTGCAGAACAAGCTTGTCAGGATCCTGGGGTGGTAGTTTGGAGTATCCATTCAGGCAACACCTTTGTTGTGATGGACCACTGTTGTTGTACACTGCTCATTGGGTACATATCATGTGGTAAGGCTGACATTGGGCAGTAGTGTGATTTGGCATTCCATTATTCTTGGTGTCCATGTTGGCCTCAGCACAGGATACCATCACATACCTTTGCTGCTGTGTGTTCTGCTTTGCAGATGATGGCTGTTACCTCAGCATCTGCAATGTCAGGGGACCATCAGTCTGCTGGGATAGGTATTTTGCACTCGGGGGGGGGTGTTTGCAATACACCTGACAGGTTGTATGTTAGCAATATGTGTGTGTGTTTGGTATGTTGTTTGTAATATCTGTGTGATTCAGAGCATATCTGTGGATGCCCAACATGATTCCTACCATCAGTTGGGTAAGCCTTGTGATTATCCTTAGTGTCCTGTACGTTTTGTATCTTCATAGGTTCATGGGTTCATAGTAGGCTAGACACCCTAGGCCATTAGTAAGCCTAGCTAGAGTGTGTGTGTCTTTCGCCACCCCTTGCTATGTTCAATTATGGCCATTTATGAGGTTCTTCACTGTGCCTCTGTCTGGTCGTGACACAGTGGGGACCCCAGTATACATGTACGGTCATCCATCCACTTGGCAATATTCCTGTTGAGGGGTGTCAGTGAGGGGCTCTGCCTACCATGGATTGGGATCCTGTTTCTGGGTGTGGGGAGCCTCTGGGTTATGTATCTGTCCCTCCAGCACATCTTATTTCATTATGTGTTGAGGTTGACATCTGTGACTCTCACAGCTCCAATGGCTTTGATTTCCTGTGGTGTAGCATGTCCATTACTCCTGTGTTGGACATGGCCTTGTACAACAGACATACAATGCCTCTGTGTAGGCAGTGTGTGACTGCAGTCAGCTGGGGTGTCTACAGCCAGGCAGCATATGACATATATTTCACACCCTTTATCCTGTTGGTGGGGTAACTAAGAGGTCTTCCGAACTGCTGAAGGTGTCACGTACGGTACATCACATATGAGTCATTGTACTAGATTATGGGTCTGATAAGGGAACAGTACAGTGGCACAGTGACCTCTGTTGATGTTGATGTGAATCATTTCATGGTACGGTGTCCAGTATCAACAGTCTTCATAGCCACATTGGCATTGTGGGTGTCACATGACAGATTAATGTCGACCTGTGTCCCTAGGTCCCTGATTACTCCTTGCATACATAATGGTTTGACACCTATGTGGTACTTTGTGTGTACCTTGTCTGGTATTTGGTGGGACATTCATACTGTCCAGTGTCTTCGGATGTCTGGGTGGAGTTCTTGTGTGTGAGAGTGTGGTCTGTCGCATGCTACAGACTGTACAGCAGTTTTGACTACAGTTATGTGCACATGGGTGGTGTCCGCTGCTTTGTGCATTGTCAGTTACCTGGCAATATGGGTGTCTGTGCTGCATATGGATACTCCCCTCCTTTGATGTTTTGGTGCAGGTGTTGGGGCCATAACACATGATATGTGGTATAACCTAGTAGTGCTGGTGTGCTATCACTAGGCTTGCAGCAGGCTTCTGTCACTGGACAGACATCAATGTTCTCCATAATGGGAAGTGCCTCAGGGGCATGCATATTGCAGTTTACACATCTGGCATTGGTCAGCATTACCCTTATGTTTCCTACCACTTATGTTTTCTAGGGTGGTGGGTAGTCTTTTTGGCATTGCCTACATACAGCTCTATGGAGGCGGCAAAGGCCTTATCCAGTATCCAGATGCACACGGGTAACAGCTGACAGCCATCCCTGTAACAGCAGCATGGCTTGTCATGCTTGACATCTCAAGCAGTCACACATTAGACCCTCTTGGACCGACATCTGTAACTGTGCCAGCTGTTAAACATGTGCATTCTATGTTTGTACTGTGGCATCATTCTTGGTGAGGGTTGGATGCTGCACACAGCCAGTGTCATCCCACCCTGGGGTACATACTCAGAGGGACCATCCATGTCTCTTTTGATGTTGACCAGGGAGGTACATCTCAGGTAATTCACACCAGCATGGACATTGAGTGCATCATATTTCTGCTTGCTTTGGGGTGACCTGCGTACTTGTGTTATGTGGCATTTTGTGGCAGCCTACAAGAAGCTTACTCTACCCTTTCCCTTGTTCAGTCTGGTGAGTGGGACAGCTGTGTGTCTGCCTATACAGACACCTATTATGACTGTATCAGGCATGTTGTTTCTCCTTCTGGCCTGTGACTCTTTGGCACACCAGCTTTGAGTACTATTCGTTGCATGTGCTATGTTTGAAGGTTGTGGTTGCTTGTGATCTACTTTGGAGGCTTCTGTTGGTGTGGTGTGTTTGTAATTAAGGCCTCCGGGAATGTTTGTCTGTGTTTATGTGTTTGATTTACAGTTGTGGAAGGTCTATGTGGGACTGGGTTTGTGGTGTATGTGGTTACCTTCTCCTCCTGACTAGTGTTGACAGTACTGAGTTGTTGGAGCTCAACCTCTGGTTTGGATACATGGATGCATCTATCACATATATTTGCATTTATTGGGGGGTGTTGTGGTTGTCTGTGTACTTGGTACTGGCGTCACATTGCCTCTGGATTCACAGATTCTACTTGTTGTGGCTGGACTTAGTGGATTGTATGTGTGGACATATGTTGTTGCCATACTACTGGTCAGTGATTACTTCCCTTTTTATGTTTGCTCTATCATGTGGTAGCTTCCTCATTCTCTTGCATGGTTTGGTAATGGCTGGAGGCAAGCATGCCAGATGCCTGCATGTATGGCATTGTGTGTTGTTGTTATTTGTAATTGCATACTCCAAGCATTCCTGGCTGTGTTCATGGAATGCCTGTATAACATGTTCTGTGGTGTGTCCCATATTCTGCACTTGCACAGGGCCTTTTGTGGATTCAACATCGGTTTTGAGGGCTGCAACCTATACTTTACACATGTTTTTCACTGTGGTATTCTGGCCAGGGACTGGGGTCAGGATGTGTATATCCAGTGTGATTACTCTATGGTCTGGTCTTACCAGTGAGGGGTACACTTCTCATCTTGCCATCCAGTACACATGTTGCTGATTATCACATCCAGTATGCTTACCTCTCTTGTGGGAGTAGTACATTGTTCCTGGGCATTTTGGTTTTTGGAATCTGGGTAATTTTCTCCTACTGTGTTGCTGCTAGTACAATGCTACCGGTGTATGTCTGGGTATTTTCAGTCAAGCAATATAATGTGGTTTGGGGGGCTTGATATATTCATGTATTCCGACATAGGCCAGGTGCTGTTCCTGGTATTAGGACAGTAGTCTGCAGCAGGCTATATACTGCGAGGCAGTTTTAGCCATTGGTATTTGACCATGGCTATTCCATGCTGCTTGTTGTTGTGGTACCAACATGGGGGTGTGGTTATCCTTGCCATTTCTTGCTAGTCACCCTCCTTTTGTAGCTTGTTCCATGTTTTGCGGCTGTACAGCACAGTATGAGGTGTGATCTGGTAGTGTTAGGGTGCTGATGTGAGCCTTGCCCAGTTCTCTATTACAGGACTATCTACATTCTCCATACTGTGTGCGTTTATACTGCATACATCTTGCTGTTTATACATCTGTCATTGGGTAGCATTACATCTAGGTTCCTATCCCTTGTAGAACCTATGAAGGTGGGTTTGTGTTTTGAGCCTTACCTATTCAGGGCATGCTGTAGGTACTGACAGCCTTTGCCGGTATCCATGGGGCATGGCATGATAGGTGCACGCCACCCCTAGCAGGTGGTGCATCATGTCAAGCTCCGCATATTTTCCCAGCCTGAAACACATTGGCTCCCCTTTGACTGACTGCATTACTTCAGCCAGTTATTGCACTTGATCATCCCATCGTCATTTTGTGACTTCATGCTTGGTGAGGGTGGATGTTAGTCAGGATGCTCAGGTGTGCATATAGTACATGGTGTTACATTACTTAACACATAGCATTCATGCCTCAGGTGGTGCTGCAGGGCTGCCTCTGTCGGATGCGCATATTACACTTCCCTGTACATGTTTGTGAGCAGGTCATGTCATTTTAGGCATCCATGTTATTATTTGAGTGAGTCAGAGGGGATATCATTCCCAGGGTTCCTACTGAGCCAGTGTATGTGCTATGCCTTGCCTCTTTGCCAAGGCCAGGGCATGCTGGGCACGCCTCCTTCTGCCTACTGGGGCAGGCTCAGGTTGTTCCTCCTCCGAGTCACGCTCTGCCTGTGATGGCCTTGGCAATGGTGGGGGGCTGTTTGGCCCGCCCTATGCTGGTCCTGCTGCAGCTGTTTTCGCAAGATCATATTATGTAGCATAGCACATACCATGACAATTTGGGTACATGTAGTTGGTGTGTACTGCAAGGCTCCACCAGATGTGTCCAGACACCGGAACCGTGACTTGAGCAGCCCAAACACACGCTCTATTACATTACGTGTTTGTGCGTGTGCCTCATTATGGCATTCCTGTTCAGGTGTGTGTGCGTTTCTGATGGGTGTCATCAGCCACGGCTCCAGTGCATAACCTGTATCCCCCACTAGGTGTCCGTGTGGGATGCCCCCATTGGCAAATGTCTGGTACAGCTGCGTCAAATGCCAGATGTGGGAATCGTGGTAACTCCCAGGGCAGCCAGCACACACATTCATTATTATGCCCTGGGCATCACACACGACCTGGCAGTTGATGGAGGGGAAGCCCTTGCGGTTAATGTAGGCCCTACCCCGCTCACCGGCTGGTGCTTTGATGCTTATGTGCGTGCAGTCTATTGCACCCTGTACCTCAGGGTATTCCACTATTTGCTGGAAGAGACGCATATTGCTGGCCAATACCTCACGGGCATTGGGGAAATATACATGATCACCGACATGTGCTGACATGGCATCCAGGAACTGGTGCAGTACTCTGGAGGCTGATGCCTGTGATATCCCCATCATATCGCCAGTTGGTCTCTGGAAGGTACCTGTTGCTAGTATTCTTAGGCCAACACATACCTTGGTTTCCACTGGGATGGGTTACCCTCTGTTGGTTCTGTGTGAGGCGTGGCCTGCACAGCTCAACAATTTGCTGCAGGAGCTCTCTGTCCACTCTATAGCGCTCTACTATCTCCAGCTCATGTAACCCATGGTAGGTGACCCTGGGCCTGTACACTCTTCTCCGTCTCCTCACTGTGGGTTGTCTGGCACCATCTGCATTGTCACCACCCTCAGCAAGTCGCCTATGTCTCATTATGACAGCTATGGCAGCCCCTAACATTTCTGCTCTGAGTTCAGCTTTTTCAGTTTTCACTTCTATTAGCTTACTCCTGTCTTGCAGTGTCCCTTAAGGGAAACATCCTGCTCTACTGTTTGCAGAGTTTTAAGTGCTGGGCTGGACTATATTCTGCCTGTGTAATTGCCTGCTTCTAATTGTTTTCACCTGCTAGCTTCAGCAGTTATCCCTTATAGCTTCCTATTAATTCTGTTGCTTCCTTTTTCCTCTCTGTTTCCTCAGGGGGGAGCAACGTGCATACTATCTGAAACACGCTCACAGTGGCTTACACGCGTGCACACATGCTTACACGGTTCAGAATCTACTTATTCAGGTTAGAACACGCGTACACCCACGCAAACACTGTTACACGTCTGCCAACAGCCTCCAACATGCTCAGCCTCCCCTACACATGTGCACACCCGCGCAAACAGTGTTAAACATCTCCCAACACGCTCCCACATCCTCAGACTGCCTTACACGCGCGCACACTGTCCTACTCGCGCTTCATGGCGCGCACACGTGCACATGCACGCACAGCAAGAAACTTTGGTGTAAGTAACAGTGTACACCTTCCATTTCTTGACTTTCCCTGACTTATCTAGTGGCACACCTCTTTCCATGATCTGTGCCTGTCATCTGTCATGTTACACTGGCCTCCAATGAACTGCATTTCTTTCTACCATTCCCCCCTGTGATGTCACCTATCTCCTACTCTATTCCTCCCCCTTATGTATCTCTTACACTACTCAGACTGTGCTCATTTGCTATGTGACTGTGTGATTCAGTATCCGAACCCTCATTTACATGATATTGCCTACTAATGCTTAGTTACATGTCTTAGACTCAGCTTCCCCCCTTAGCAACCACTACACGGTGGCCATGTTGGTTTTGGTCTGCTGGTCCCTGCATTGTCATTCCATGTATTGAATGAAACCCACATTTGTGGGTTTATAACCTTCTTTTTTATGTTTTCATACAGCGTAGCCCGTTTGCGCGGGGCAGCACTGGGTTTACACATCGGTGATCGCCGAAAAAAAAAATTATAATTTTATTATTTTGGCATCGGGTTGTATTGCCAATGGCCACATATTTGGCCATTGGCATGCTGCCTGAGTCATATGCAACCTTTTTTTGGAGCTGACATGGCTCCGTTGTGCAATTTGCAGAAATGTACTCAGTTGTCAACTGAGTACATTTCTGCAGCTAAAACGTCTCCTACACGGACTGCTTTCTGCTTCGTGGATCGCTAATATACCTCATTTGCATACCTTTCGGATGCAAGTGAGATATTTAGCATGTCCACGCCCAGTCCGTGTAAGAGACATTTTAGCTGGTCTCTTACACGGAGCTTAGGGCTGTTCCTGGATCGCGAGGCTTGCATGGAGTGTTGCACGTCTCTTACACTCCGTGCAAGCCTTCGTGAATCCTGCCCAAGCTCTTTTGGACTGCATGGAATGACTGATGTGAAAAATGTAAGAGAAGCATTAAAAAGGATAATGCTAAAATGACAGGAAACACTAACTGAGTGTTTATTAATGTTCGTCATTGATCTATGTATCTCTGTATGTGGGTGTACATACATAAACACACGCACACACACACACACACACACACACACACACACACACACACACACACACACACACACACACACACACACACACACACACACACACACATATTTAAATACGTGCACACTAACTTTTAAGGAACACTGGACTGGGGCAGCTTCCTGGTCCCATTCAGAAGATTGACTCAATGGAAATTTGAACTTCATATGGTAGAGACTATTTGATCAACTTCCCAAAATGTCAAAGCTTTTGAATGGAGAATGCGGTACAGAAGGGATCAGGGAATTTACCTTTTTCCCCACTGTACTGTGATCTCAGAGTTGGTATATATAGCATTCAGGGGGTGGGGGTGCAGGGGGGCTTGCCCCTCAGGAAAAAAACATGTACTTTTGTTGTTTTTTTCATTCAGCTTTTTGGAAAGATGATCATATGGTCTCAACCATATGAAGTTTTACTTTCTGTTGAGTTGATCTTCTGAATGGGATTCCTGAGAAGTGTATCCTAAATGTAGATGGGAAAATTGTTTTGGCACTGGATTGCTTGTATAGTACAAGATGGTGGCTTTGACACATGATATAGCTATCAGGTTAAAGAAGGAAGTCTTTCATGCAGTACTAGTGAGCATCTCCAAATTTGACTGAAAATGATCAAGTCAGGAAGGTAGGAGCTGCAGAATTCACTAAAAGAGAAGTTCCAGGTATGAGAAGAGTTTGGTCAATCAAGGATAATGGCTTTTTCATTGCACCAAATTGGTTTTGGCAAATCATCATGCAATTCAAGAGGAGGAATTCTGGTCAGACCATTTTCAAGAAGAATGGGGAAATGCTGACCTCAACTCAAGGCATTGTTGAAGGGTAAATGGAACAATTTGAGGAACTATGAAACCTGGTGAGCACTCCTTCCTCTGAGGATCCCATGCCAGAAGGAGGTGGTGTAAGTATATCTATTTCAGAATATAAGGTACCTGTTTTAATCGGTCACCTCAGTTATGGAATGACTGTAGCTGTGGCTAAGATTTAGCCTGATATAGTGAAAGCACTGGACATTACTGGAGTTTCTACATTAACACACCTTTTTAATTAATTTCACATACATTGCAGGGGTTGTGGGAGTTTGCTAATGTTGTCTGCTTTTGGTTTGTGGACCTAAAGAAGGTATGTGCTCATGTAACCTGAACTGTCCTGAGGGTAGTGTTACACGTTTACTGGATCCCGCAGCTTCTGCTGTATACTGTTTGGTCTGTGTTCCTGAGGAGTGAAAATTGCAGCCAAATAGTTGTTGTTAAGCCAGATGCACTTAAAATGTGCCCAGGTTGTAATTAAGGGTGTGCCATCTCCTGGTTTACAATTTCATGGATAGGATATAAAGGCACAGCTAAGGTATGCGGATTATCCAGTCTTGGGGTATAGAGTTACACCTTTGTTATTTGCAGACAATGTTGACTTCTTAACGTTAAGTGACTGTGATCTTCAGAATGCAATGGAAAGCTCTGCTGCTGGGTGTGAAGCATTTAGGATGAAATTCAGCATTTCCATATCAGCAGTCTTTGTTCTCTCAGTGACTGCAGTGGATTGCTCATGTAGTTGAGATCAGTGACTTCTTTAGGTAGAGGAGTTTATATATCTTAGTGTCTTGTTCACAAGTGAAGGTAAAGGAGATCTGAAGATCGATGGCATGGTTATAGAAGCAGCAGAGCTATTGACATTCTACTAGAATGTGCTAAGGAAAAAGAGGACCGAGTCAAAAGATGAAGCTCTCATTCTATCAGTCAGTCTGCATCTCCATGCATGCCTATGGTCATAAGATCTGGGTAGTGATCAAAAGGATGAGGCAACTGATACAAGTGGCAGACATGAGGGTCCTTGACAAAGTAGCCAAACCTATTCACCAAGATACAGTGAGGACCTCAGTAATCTTAGACAGTTTCAGAATATAGCTGTTACTCTTCCATATCCAGTGGAGTCAGTTGGGGGGATTCAGGAACCTTGTGAGGATAAAGTCTCATACTGGATACAGAACCAGGAGACACTGGACAGACTACACCATTCAGATTTCCTTTGAAATCCTGGGGATCCCAGAGATTGAACTGTCGAATCTTGATAAAGATATGAAACTCTATTCTTTTCTTCTAAGCTTGTTAACAGTGCAACACTGACTTTGACAAGATGACAGGTGGGTCAGAAAGTCAGTAAATGGGTGGATGAATGGAATGATGGATAGAATGATGGATGGATGGATGGATGGATGGAAGGATGGATGGTGACCTACTAAGCAGTACATGTGGGCCTAATACATAAGGCGACAGAATTTGTGCATTAGGCCCATGCTTAGACCCCACAAAACAAGGTATAATGGGTGGTTTGTTGAAACAAGAGGAGTTGGGGGAATTTTTGCCTGGTTAATTTGACTATCCTTGGTGACTAACCTTCATACTAAGAAAAGTATACTCATGCACCCACTTTTTGGTAACTTGGAGGCTACAGACAAGGCTAATTGTTTCCTTATTTCAGTCAAACTTTTTCACAGGTAGAAGTAGAGATTCTCATTAAGTGTGTTTCAGAGCACTAAGCAGTGTTTCTTAAACTTCTGGATATGCAACATTTAGAGATTAACCACTCCTGCCATGTGACAAACTTTATGTTATGGGATGAGACTAAGAACAGCTGCACAAAAGATATTGTGATCGAGCAACTACTGGATGTACAAATCCATGCTAGATGGACATAATTTCTGTGTAGCATGCACAGATTTGCAGAGTGAGTTTGCCTCAGTGCATTGTCTGCGTGCATGGTAGGGCTCCATGTTTCAGGTCTGGTGCACTTTGCATTTTGTGCATGATTCACAGTTTAATTTGGTGCATAAGTTACTCTTTTACTGCAGTCTAGGAACGGTATATGTTAAGATCTGACCATTATTCTCTTGGAAAACATTGCAGGCCCATTGTTTATTAGTCCAGCTATCCAGAACTGCATTTTATTTTGCATTTTGTAACCATAGATCATGACAGTTCATACACACATTGAACAAAGCAAAAAGTAATATAACTTTTGATTCACAAATTAAAAAGCTCCAAGTAGAGGGAAAGGCAGTCATTTTTCTGTTTTAAGTTACATTTTAATAGACACCTGGCTATCATTTAACTGCTGTTTATTTATGATTTACAGCTGGAATTCATAACATCTAATATATCAGATTAAAAACATATTACAAGCAGTTATTGTATTTATGATTCACAGTTGGGTGTAGACATTGAAAGTGTCAAACCAAAAGTATATTATAAGCATTTTCAACAAGGCTAACAACTAAAGATTTCAAATAAACAATACCTGATTTGTTGCTATTGGCTGGTATTCTCTTCTGGATATCTAGAGATTAATTTAAAAATGCATACGTTGAAATCATAACAATCATCTGGTTGTTGAATACATACTATCACATGATGCGTTACGGCTTGCAGTTTGGGAAACTTGCACAAAATCAGGATTGTTTCCAGAATTCAAATAAATGTTTACTGCATTTAACTTAACTGGGCTCATATGATCGTGATCCACTAAAAGAGTCTTAATCCACAGAACCATATTACCCATATTATATATGTAATACATTTGTATACGTATTTATAGATATGGACATCTATATAGATATGGATATTCCAAAGACATGCATCTGGAGCATCTCTCCCCAGGCCTCCGCTGAAAATAAACGATAAACAATATATATATATATATATATATATATATATATATATATATATATATATACACATATACTGTTCCAAAATTTCAGTAAAGTGAAAATGTTTGAGGAACTTGTATTACAAGATATACATGTTAATCAAGATACTATGTTTAAACATTTTGGAAGTAACCTTACGGAAATTAATCATTAACACAATTTAAAAATAATAAGGAAGTTGTGGTTTTAAAAGCTGATAAAGGGGGAGCAACAGTATTGTTGGAGACAACTGATTATATCGGTGAAGTATCCAAACAACTTGGGGATGTTAGATTTTATTTTAAACTACCATATGACCCAACTCAGGATTTTAAAAAGAAAATAGAAGCAATACTGCTGCTGCTTAAAAACAATGGTATTGTTACTGACAGTTTCTATAGAGAATTAATTTTGGAAGATCCAAAACCCCAGACATTTTACATATTGCCTAAGATACATAAGATCATAAGTTCTCCACCGGGATGTCCCAGAGAATCTGGTATGGGTTCTTTGACTGAGCCCCTATCTATGTATCTGAATCTCAACTCATGACCTTATTAAAGTTGATTAGAGCTAGAATACAGGATACTAATGAATTCCTTAGACTAATGAATGATCTACAGGTTTCAAATGGGTCTTATTTATGTACCCTAGATGTTCAATCTTTATATACCAGTATTCTGCATTCAGAAAGTATAGAAGCAGTTAGGTACTGGTTGGGAGAATATGGGCAATATTCAGAGGAGCATTGTAAATATCTGATTACTTTGGTATGCTTGGCCCTTGAACATAATGTGTTCCACTTTGGTAAACAGTGCTACTTGCAAGTCAGAGGTACAGCTATGGGTACTACCTTTGCCCCTATATACGCTGATCTGTTTATGGGGACTATGGAATGTAGTTTGATCTATAATGATGTAATCCATATAAAAATCAACTGATTATGTGGCGGTGCTTTTTAGATGATTGCTGGGGCATTTGGTCAGGATCTATAGAAGAATGACATGAGTTTTTATCATATTTGAATACCAATAAGTTTGATATTAAATTTGTGGATAAAATTGAACTATCCACTATTGACTTTTTAGATGTAAATGTTACCAAGGCCTTAGCGGTACTATGGTTACCAGTTTATATAGGAAACCCTTCACAAAAAATTGACTCTTGGAGGCTAATGATTGTCATCCAGGACATATGGTTAATAATATTCCAAAGGCAGAGTTTAAAAGGATGAGAATGATATGTAGTGATGACACTGACTATAGGAAAGAAGCTGAAAAAATGAGTGACAGATTTATAAAAAGGGGATATAATGTAGCTGAAATCAAAACAGTGAAGGATAGAGCTGTTAACTTTAAGAGAGAACATTATCTAACAGAAAATAAAAAAAAGATCAGAAAATGAGGATGGGATAGTTCCTAAAATAAGGCTAAGTACAACTTTTGGTGCAAATACATTTAGATTTAAAAGAATAGTGAATAAATACTGGCGCATACTAAAATCAGATGATTTTTTTTGATCATTGCCTAGATGACCATTGTTCATATAGCTATTGCTGAGGAAAGAATATAGGGGAACTACTTTCTTGGTATAAAAGGATGGACCGTGAGACAAAAACATTAAGATTAATGCTGTTAGGCATAATAATTGTTGTGGTAACTGTGTATATTGTATGAGAATTTCCACAACTAAATCATTCACTTCAGTGAATACGCCAAAATTATTTGAAATTAGATCACATTACTTTCCGCACAGATTGGGTGATTTATATGGCCATATATCAGTGAGGAGCGTTATACATAGGACAAACTTCTAAAAGACTGCAAAATAAATTTGTGATGTTATAAGGCAGAGCAGCACTAGGCAGGTCCAGCTTATGAGTAACACTGCTCACAGGTGTATGACCGTTGTGTCAGATATCACCGCCACGTCATGCTAGAGTAACAGAGTTAATGTGTGTTCATGCATGCAATGAAGTACTCCATAAGTGCCAGTGATAATCACCCAGAGAGCCCTAAGGGGGTCAGTACAGCAAAGTGTCAAATTTATCATATAAATGAGGAGGAAAGAGGGTTAGGGAAGTAACAAAAGGGCAAGTAGAGGAAAACACAAATGGGGAACCATAGAGTATGATACGTGGATAGAGAGAAAAAGACATTCTTCTTTCTTTCTTTCTTTCTTTCTTTCTTTCTTTCTTTCTTTCCTTTTTCATTTTTTCTTTCTTTTTATTTTTTTCACATTAACCCCTTTTCTTATATATAGACAAGAAGGGGAGGTGGAGAAGATATGAAGAAAGACATGTGGAAGAAATGGAGGAATTAGGGATGGTAACAGGGGTAGATAAGCAAACATAAAAAGTAGACATAGATAGACAAGGACAGCATACATAGAAAATGGAGGGATAACCGAGGATAGACAAAGAGAGAGACAGAGAGTGGATAGCTAGTAATGAGGAAGGTTGGATAATGAACAATGTATGGGGCATGACATGTAAGAAAGTAGAACAGCCAGACTGGCATTGGGTAGTGTTAAATAAAATAAGATTTCAATACACAGGAGGTTCAGGTTAAAAAGTTTACTAGTGTACACCAGGAGGCAAAAAACGTACAAGTACAGAATTTTGTCTGACATGAAACAGGAAGCACACAATTTTATATAGGTTTAACATTTAAGCTATGCCCACCTTACTGACGTGATATGTCACAGGGCATCTACCTCACTTTTAGCTTACAGTCTTCTATTCATAAAGCTGTTGATGCTGTATATTTAAAAAAACTTTTCCTCTAGATACAATACGGCCTTGCTATCCAGCTGGTCAGACATAATGGGCAGGATTCATGAAGGCTTGCACGGAGTGTAAGAGACGTGCAACACTCCATGCAAGCCTCGCGATCCAGGAACAGCCCTAAACTCTGTGTAAGAGACCAGCTAAAACGTCTCTTACACGGACTGGGCGTGGACATGCTAAATACCTCACTTGCATCCGAAAGGTATGCAATTGAGGTATATTAGCGATCCACGAAGCAGAAACCAGTCCATGTAAGAGACGTTTTAGCTGCAGAAATGTACTCAGTTGACAACTGAGTAAGTTTCTGGAAATTCCACAATGGAGCCATGTCAGCTCGAAAAAAAGGGTGCGTATGACTCAGGCAGCATGCCAATGGCCAAATATGTGGCCATTGGCAATATAACCCGATGCCAAAATAATAAAAATATTTTTTTTTTTTCGGCGATGTTTAAACCCAGCGCAGCCCCGCGCAAACAGGCTGCGCTGTATAAAACATGAAAATGAATGTTATAAACCCACAAATGTGGGTTTCATGCAATACATGGAATGACAATGCAGGGACCAGCAGACCAAAAACAACATGGCCACCATGTAGTGGTTGCTAAGGGGGGAAGCTGAGTCTAAGACATGTAACTAAGCATTAGTAGGCAATCTCATGTAAATGAGGGTTCGGATACTGAATCTCACAGTCACATAGCAAATGAGCACAGTCTGAGTAGTGTAAGAGATACATAAGGGGGAGGACTAGAGTAGGAGATAGGTGACATCACAGGGGGGAATGGTAGAAAGAAATGCAGTTCATTGGAGGCCAGTGTAACATGACAGATGACAGGCACAGATCATGGAAAGAGGTGTGCCACTAGATAAGTCATGGAAAGTCAAGAAATGGAAGGTGTACACTGTTACTTACACCAAAGTTTCTTGCTGGGCGTGCATGCGCACGTGTGCGCACCATGAAGCGTGAGTAGGGCAGTGTGTGCGCGTGTAAGGCAGACTGAGCATGTGGGAGCATGTTGGGAGATGTTTAACACTGTTTGCGCGGGTGTGCGCGCATGTAGGGCAGGCTGAGTATGTTGCAGGCTGTTGGCAGACGTATAACAGTGTTTGCGCGGGCGTACGCGCGTTTTAACCCGAATAAGTAGATTCTGAACCATGTAAGCACGTGTGCGTGCGTGTAAGCCACTGTGAGCGTGTTTCTGATAGTATGCACGTTGCTCCCCCCTGAGGAAACAGAGAGGAAAAAGGAAGCAACAGAATTAATAGGAAGCTAGCAGGGATAACTGCTGAAGCTAGCAGGTGAAAACAATTAGAAGCAGGCAATTACACAGGCAGAATAGTAGCCCAGCCCAGCACTTAAATCTCTGCAAACAGTAGTGCAGGATGTTTCCCTTAAGAGACACTGCAAGACAGGAGTAAGCTAATAGAAGTGAAAACTGAAAAAGCTGAACTCAGAGCAGAAATGTTAGGGGCTGCCATAGCTGTCATAATGAGACATAGGCGACTTGCTGAGGGTGGTGACAATGCAGATGGTGCCAGACAACCCACAGTGAGGAGACGGAGAAGAGTGTACAGGCCCAGGGTCACCTACCACGGGTTACATGAGCTGGAGATAGTAGAGCGCTATAGAGTGGACAGAGAGCTCCTGCAGCAAATTGTTGAGCTGTGCAGGCCACGCCTCACACACAGAATCAACAGAGGGAAACCATCCCAGTGGAAACCAAGGTATGTGTTGGCCTAAGAATACTAGCAATAGGTACCTTCCAGAGACCAACTGGCGATATGATGGGGATATCACAGGCATCAGCCTCCAGAGTACTGCACCAGTTCCTGGATGCCATGTCAGCACATGTCGGTGATCATGTATATTTCCCCAATGCCCGTGAGGTATTGGCCAGCAATATGCGTCTCTTCCAGCAAATAGCGGAACACCCTGAGGTACTGGGTGCAATAGACTGCACGCACATACGCATCAAAGCATCAGCCGGTGAGCGGGGTAGGGCCTACATTAACCGCAAGGGCTTCCCCTCCATCAACTGCCAGGTCATGTGTGATGCCCAGGGCATAATAATGAATGTGTGTGCTGGCTGCCCTGGGAGTTACCACGATTTCCACATCTGGCATTTGACGCAGCTGTACCAGACATTTGCCAATGGGGACATCCCACACGGACACCTAGTGGTGGATGCAGGTTATGCACTGGAGCCGTGGCTGATGACACCCATCAGAAACGCACACATACCTGAACAGGAACGCCATAATGAGGCACACGCACAAACACGTAATGTAATAGAGCGTGTGTTTGGGCTGCTCAAGTCATGGTTCCAGTGTCTGGACACATCTGGTGGAGCCTTGCAGTACACACCAACTACATGTACCCAAATTGTCATGGTATGTGCTATGCTACATAATATGATCTTGCGAAAACAGCTGCAGCAGGACCAGCATAGGGCCGGGCCAAACAGCCCCCCACCATTGCCAAGGCCATCACAGGCAGAGCGTGACTCGGAGGAGGAACAACCTGAGCCTGCCCCAGTAGGCAGAAGGAGGCGTGCCCAGTATGCCCTGGCCTTGGCAAAGAGGCAACGCATAGCACATACACTGGCTCAGTAGGAACCCTGGGAATGATACCCCCTCTGACTCACTCAAATAATAACATGGATGCCTAAAATGACATGACCTGTTCACAAACATGTACAGGGAAGTGTAATATGCACATCTGACAGAGGCAGCCCTGCAGCACCACCTGAGGCATGAATGCTATGTGTTAAGTAATGTAACACCATGTACTATATGCACACCTGAGCACCCTGACTAACATCCACCCTCAACAAGCACGAAGCCACAAAATGACGATGGGATGATCAAGTGCAATAACTGGCTGAAGTAATGCAGTTAGTCAAAGGGGAGCCAATGTGTTTCAGGCTGGGAAGACATGTGGAGCTTGACATGATGCACCACTTGCTAGGGGTGGCGTGCACCTATCATGCCATGCCATGCCCCATGGATACTGGCAAAGGCTGTCAGTACCCACAGCATGCCCTGAATAGGTAAGTCTCAAAACAAAAACCCACCTTCATAGGTTCTACAAGGGATAGGAACCTAGATGTAATGCTACCCAATGACAGATGTATAAACAGCAAGATGTGTGCAGTGTAAACGCACACAGTATAGAGAATGTAGATACCAGTCCTGTAATAGAGAACTGGGTCAAGGCTCACATCAGCACCCTAACACTACCAGGTCACACATCATACTGTGTGGTACAGTCGCAAAACATGGAACAAGCTACAAAAGGAGGGTGACTAGCAAGAAATGGCAAGGATAACGACACCCCCATGTTGGTACCACAACAAGAAGCAGCATGGATTAGCCATGGTCAAATACCAATGGCTAAAACCGCCTCCCAGTATATAGCCTGCTGCAGACTACTGTCCTAATACCAGGAACTGCACCTGGCCTATGTCGGAATACATGAATATATCAAGACCCCCAAACCACATTATATTGCTTGACTGAAAATACCCAGACATACACCGGGAGCATTATACTAGCACCAACACAGTAGGAGAAAATTACCCAGATTCCATAAAACAAAATGCCCAGGAACAATGTACCACTCCCACAAGAGGGGTAAGCATACTGGATGTGATAATCAGCAACATGTGTACTGGATGGCAAGATGAGAAGTGTACCCCTCACTGGTAAGACCAGACCATAGAGTAATCACACTGGATATACACATCCTGACCCCAGTCCCTGGCCAGAATACCACAGTGAAAAACATGTGTAAAGCATAGGTTGCAGCCCTCAAAATCGATGTTGAATCCACAAAAGGCCCTGTGCAAGTGCAGGATATGGGACACACCACAGAACATGTTATACAGGCATTCCATGAACACAGCCAGGAATGCTTGGAGTATGCAGTCACAAATAACAACAACACACAATGCCATACACGCAGGCATCTGGCATGCTGGCCCCAGCCATTACCAAACCATGCAAGAGAATGAGGAAGCTACCACATGATAGAGCAAACATAAAAAGGGAAGTAATCACTGACCAGTAGTATGGCAATAACATATGTCCACACATACAATCCACTAAGTCCAGCCACAACAAGTAGAATCTGTGAATCCAGAGGCAATGTGACACCAGTCCCAAGTACACAGACAACCACAACACCCCCCAATAAATACTAATATATGTGATAGATGCATCCATGTATCCAAACCAGAGGTTGAGCTCCGCCAACTCAGTACTGTCAAAACTAGTCAGGAGGAGAAGGTAACCACATACACCACAAACCCAGTCCCACATAGACCTACCACAACTGTAAACCAAACACATAAACACAGACAAATATTCCCGGAGGCTGTAACACCAACAGAAGCCTCTAAAGCAGATCACAAGCAACCACAACCTTCAAACATAGCACATGCAACGAATAGTACGCAAAGCTGGTGTGCCAAACAGTCACAGGCCAGAAGGAGAAACAACATGCCTGATACAGTCGTAATAGGTGTCTGTATAGGCAGACACACTGCTGTCCCACTCACCAGACTGAACAAGGGAAAGGGTAGAGTAAGCTGCCTGTAGGCTGCCACAAAATGCCACATAACACAAGTACGCAGGTCACCCCAAAGCAAGCAGAAATATGATGCACTCAATGTCCATGCTGGTGTGAATTACCTGAGATGTACCTCCCTGGTCAACATCAAAAGAGACATGGATGGTCCCTCTGAGTATGTACCCCAGGGCGGTATGACACTGGCTGTGTGCAGCATCCAACACTCACCAAGAATGATGCCACAGTACAAATACAGAATGCTCATGTTTAATAGCTGGCACAGTTACAGCTGTCAGTCCAAGAGGGTCTAATGTGTGTCTGCTTGAGATGTCAAGCATGACAAGCCATGCTGCTGTTCCAGGGATGGCTTGCAGCTGTTACCCGTGTGCGTCTGGATACTGGATAAGGCCTCTGCCGCCTCCATAGAGCCGTATGTAGGCAAGGCCAAAAAGACTACCCACCACCCTAGAAAACATAAGTGGTAGGAAACATAAGGGTAATGCTGACCAATGCCAGATGTGTAAACTGCAATATGCATGCCCCTGAGGCACCTCCCATTATGGAGAACATTGATGTCTGTGCAGTGACAGAAGCCTGCTGCAAGCCTAGTGATAGCACACCAGCACTACTAGGTTATACCACATATCATGTGTTATGGCCCCAACACCTGCACCAAAACATCAAAGGAGGGGAGTATCCATATGCAGCACAGACACCCATATTGCCAGGTAACTGACAATGCACAAAGCAGTGGAGACCACCCATGTGCACATAACTGTAGTCAAAACTGCTGTACAGTCTGTAGCATGCGACAGACCACACTCTCACACACAAGAACTCCACCCAGACATCCGAAGACACTGGACAGTATGAATGTCCCACCAAATACCAGACAAGGTACACACAAATTACCACATAGGTGTCAAACCATTATGTATGCAAGGAGTAATCAGGGACCTAGGGACACAGGTCGACATTAATCTGTCATGTGACACACACAATGCCAATGTGGCTATGAAGATTGTCGATACTGGACACCGTATCATGAAAGGATTCACACCAACATCAACAGAGGTCACTGTGCCGCTGTACTGTAACCTTATCAGACCCATAATCTAGTACAATGACTCATATGGGATGTACCGTACGTGACACCTTCAGCGGTTCGGAAGACCTCATAGTTACCCCACCAACAGGATAAAGGGTGTGAAATATATGTCATATGCTGCCTGGCTGTAGACACCCCAGCTGACTGCAGTCACACACTGCCTACACAGAGGCATTGTATGTCTGTTGTACAAGGCCATGTCCAACACAGGAGTAATGGACATGCTACACCACAGGAAATCAAAGCCATTGAAGCTGTGAGAGTCACAGATGTCAGCCGCAACACATAATGAAATAAGATGTGCTGGAGGGACAGATACATAACCCAGACGCTCCCCACACCCAGAAACAGGATCCCAATCCATGGTAGACAGAGCCCCTCACTGACACCCCTCAACAGGAATATTGCCAAGTGGATGGATGACCGTACATGTATACTGGGGGTCCTCACTGTGTCACGACCAGACAGAGGCACAGTGAATAACTTCATAAATGGCCATAATTGAACATAGCAAGGGGTGGCGAAAGACACACACACGCTGGCTAGGATTACTAATGGCCTAGGGTGTATAGCCTAGTATGAACCCATGAACCTATGAAGATACAAAACGTACAGGACACTAAGGATAATCACAAGGCTTACCCAACTGATGGTAGGAACCATGTTGGGCATCCACAGATATGCTCCGAATCACACAGATATTACAAACAACATACCAAACACACACACATATTGCTAACATACAACCTGTCAGGTGTATTGCAAACACCCCCCCCCCGAGTGCAAAATACCTATCCCAGCAGACTGATGGTCCCCTGACATTGCAGATGCTGAGGTAACAGCCATCATCTGCAAAGCAGAACACACAGCAGCAAAGGTATGTGATGGTGTCCTGTGCTGAGGCCAACATGGACTCCAAGAATAATGGAATGCCAAATCACGCTACTGCCCAATGTCAGCCTTACCACAGGATATGTACCCAAAGAGCAGTGTACAACAACAGTGGTCCATCACAACAAAGGTGTTGCCTGAATGGATACTCAAAACTACCACCCCAGGATCCTGACAAGCTTGTTCTGCACAGCTATGGAAAGGATCAGTATGTACCGCAGACAGAAGGCTATTGAGGACCTACTGATACTGGACCCTACACAGTGTGGCTGTTGTAACTGCAGAACCTGCCCCTAAACATGTCTGACCCATTTGAAGCAGTCATTAAAGTCATTGATGAGGGCAATGTGGTCCACACCGCGTAGCTGGACCGTGCACATGCTTCTAGACAATACCGTACGAGTTCAGTATGGATATGTTCAGCAGCTTAAATATATACCCCTATGTCAGTAGAGGGGTTGCAAACCAGACCAAGGACAGAACTGACATGGTCAGACATGCCGCATCCATGTCAGACTACAAAGCGGATGAGTGGCATCCCACAAGGCCTGGTCTTGGCCCCCCCCACCCCCGTTCTGTATATATGTCCCATAGGAATAGGCCAACATGGAAGGACTGTGACTGAACATGTATGCAGAGGAGTACAAACAGCCCACCATATCTGACCACCAGCTGACACAAGCAACCCACAAAAGGGCCACTTACAAACAGACAACTGTAGCCATAGCCATGTCAGCAAGCTAATTGCAGAACTGTGTATAGACAACCACCGTGGATATACAGTAAGTGCCCACAAATTACCACACAGGTGTTAACCCATGAGGTACCTAACATGTAATGTGAGACCTGGGTACAAAAGGTGATAAATATCCTGCACTGGACAAACATGTGGCTGTAGTGTTCACAGAAACATGTACCATATACCCACCCAAACATGAAGGTTGGCAGATGTAGATAAGGGGAACTCACTGTGGCTCTGCAGCCATCCTCCATCAGCGCCACAACTGACTACAATAGCCCCTGTGGGATATACCACAGCAGACACCTCCATCAACTGTAAAGTCAACAACAGTACCCCACCAGGGGTAGCAAAGAGCATGAACAGATGCCATGTGTTGCCTGAGTAAACAAACTGCAGCCCCACACACCGCCATCCTTCCCAGCTACAGGAAAGCTGTGCCTGCTGTATGAAGCTATGTCCAACCTGGAATGAATGAACATGTTGCACCTTGTACAATCTGAATGGCAGTGAGCTATGCACATGAGAGACCTGAACCCCAGCACTGACATACATAGGACAAGCTGTACAGAATGATCCATAACACAGAAGGCACCCCCACTCTTCAGTAAACTCCTGGTACAGGTCAGCCAGAGAGCCGCATATCGACACCCCTAAAGAGAAATCCTGATGAGTGTATGGGAGATGGTAGGCTAACCCTGGGTATCACTGTTATGTCAGAGGTAGACGGAGGCACAGTATACTAACCATGACATATGTCATGGCAAACTCCAGTTACAATGTGTGTCGAAGGACAAACACAGCCTGTGACTAGCATCAGAAATGGCCTAGGGAACATCGCTAGTGTTTGCCAATGTCCACCCATGTTGTGGAATACACTAGCAATGTTGGATGAGCCTGGTGTAGGTAGTCCATATCTGAACATATTGCAACATGGTCATATGTGCACAACTGGCCCCTACACAGTCTGTTGTGCTCACTATGAAGATGTCAAGCAGTCATAGGACTAAAGCCCAGGATACTGTCCACCACAGTGAAAGTACTGAACCAGTACACTATACGGTACTACAGTGTTAGGTCATTATGAAAGTATGTTGAGAACTGTCTGCAAAGTATCCCATGCAATCCCTGCAGGCACAGTATAATCCCTGTTGTGGCAGACACGAAGCAGTTGGCCAGTTAGTACACAACATGACACCCAACACACAACCATAAACGTGAGATATTGTTGAAGTTCACACACACCCAAATATGTGGTGGACTTCAGAGTGCAACATATGGAAAGCTCACACTGGGCATGCTCGCACACTTTGATAAATGAGGCATATGTCAGACAACATGCCATGGAAAGGCTGAACTGGGCATGCTCACACACTTAGGCCATATGTCCGATTAGGAGTTGACCACACATATCTGGTATTTGTACGTGTCAGTCCAGGAACCAACCACAACACAGCAATCAGCCCAGTGCACACAGTAAATGACCACAGAGACATAAGTGATATAGTGGATCGCTGTCATATGCAAACATCTTCCACAGATACACAAGTTGGTCATAGGAACAGGGAATGCTATGGCAATAAAGACCTGCAAACAGTAGAACAGCACAACAAATATTGTGCATCTGACAATTGAACATATGGGTGTAGCGGTCAATACTAGGCTTGTTGCCCTAGGGAATGACAGCTCAGCCAGAGTGTGCTTGGCATCTACATCCCCAGGATAGTAGGCTACTGTGCCACTGTAAAGTAGGTCACAGAAGGCAACATGTGAGGCTAGTGAGCTGTGCCTCTGTCAAGCAGGGGCACCGTGGAGGTCCTAGGGATTGAATGTGCTAAGCCACAGCCATGTTGTCAGTGTGTGCTGTGAGAGGGTTGCTGAGGATCTCTGACAGTAGGTGTCCGTCAATAACAGACTGAGGGGAGCCCTATCTGCATTCTCTGAATGATTCCAATGTCAACACTGTGTTGTAATGAGTATTTGTGAATGAAGTGCCATGCCAGAACAGTTCACAGATGTCCTCCCTCTGTGGGCTACAGCTCTGCAATGTATTAGGTCACTCTGTCTGTTGTACGGTGCATATATGGCTGGTGTACAGCTGACAGGTGTCTTGTTGTGGAGCAGTCATGGGTATATGTGGGATAGCATGACCAATGCAAACCATACACATGCTCATAGAATGCAATTGTCAAGGATTATGCTGAGTGGCCAGTATAGTCCTCCAGCATGGGTCCTCTGAAGTCGTCCACCGCAGTCTACACAAGTGTAGAGTCTGCTTGTGCTAAATACAGTTTGTGTGCAGTGACAACCTTGCCTGGGGGTGGAGATGGGATATGAATGTCCAGGGAAAGGTGGGTATGGTCAGATATCAACAATGGTGGTCTACCTCTGGTGTGGAACAGTGAGTACCCACGTTGCAGATGGACAGGTGCAATATGTATTGCCCCATGTGGCTGTGGTATGTGGTTCTGCCATAGCACATGGACCCACAAATTGTAGTGGCTGTAGGGTAAAGTGGTAGAGGCCTGAGTAGTTCTCACACACAATATGCCTGTACCTGATGTTAACAACTGGAATGGTGTATGTGAACACCTGCATATCCTGGCACTGTTCCCAGGGAAGCTAAGTGTGTGTCCTGGATGTGGGTGTGGTGTTCTGGACTGGTTGTGTTGTGTGTTACAGGTCCTGTGGTCCCAAAGCATGGTATAGAACATAACCTGCCAGTGCAATGTGCATATCTGGCCCTGACGTAGGTGGCTGCAAATGCATATATATGCTATCCCCCACCTGACAGGTAGTACTACATCTACATACCTCTGTAGAAATAAAGATGTCAGCACCCTATAAATACTACAGGTGCAGAACAAATGCCCAGTAATTCGGATAGTGTGCTTTGCTAATGCATCTCCCTCAAATGTCATAATATAGTTAGATAGGGGTCTGAATCCTGCAAATGCTCAGTGTGTATGTGAAAGGCTATGAGAGGGAAATGACCCTTTTGGCAACTGGGAAAACACACTACAGGATGCACATTTCCCTTTCTAAACACTGATGATGTCAGCACCCTATAAGTACAGCAGGAGAAAGAAAACCACCTAATAATGCGAATAGCACACTCCGCTAATGCATCCGTCTTGAGTGTCATAACATAGTTAGGTAGGGGTTTGAATCTTGTACATGGGGTTTGTGTGTGTGAAAGAAAAATCCCCCTTTTGGCAACTGGGACCCTTTTGGCAACTGGGAAAACACACTACAGGATGCACATTCCCCTTTCTAAACACTGATGATGTCAGCACCCTATAAGTACAGCAGGAGAAGGGAAACCACTCAGTAATGCGAATAGCATGCTCCGCTAACACGTCCGTACTGAGTGTCATAACCTAGTTGCATAGGGGTTTGAATCCTATACATGCTCAGTGTGTGTAAAGAGAGTTAGTGTGTGTTCAAGACTGTTTGAAAGAAATATCCCTTTTGCCAACTAGGAGAATACAATACAGGATGCACATTCCCCTTTCTAAACACAGATGATGTCAGCACCCTATAAGTACAGTAGAAGAAGGGAAGCCTCCCAGTAAAGCAAATAGCGTGCTCTGTTAATGCGTCCGTCTCAAGTGTCATAACATAATTAGGTAGTGGTCTGAATCCTGCAAGTGTGTGTGTTTGGATGAGGGGAGTTAGTGTGTGTGCAATTTTGTGTGAGGGAAATGTCCCTTTTGGCAACTGGGAGAACACACTACAGGATGCACACTCCCCTTTCTAAACACAGATGATGTCAGCACCCTATAAGTAAAGCAGGAGAAAAAAAAGCCTCCTAGTAAAGCAAGTAGCACGCTCTGTTAATGCAGCTGTCTCGAGTGTCATAACATAGTTAGGTAGTGGTTTGGATCCTGCAAATAGCAAGTTTGGCTGAGGGGAATTAGTGTGTGTTCAATTTTGCGTGAGAGAAATGTCCCTTTTGGCAACTGGGTGAACACACTACAGGATGCACATTCCCCTTTCTAAACACAGATGATGTCAGCACCCTATAAGTACAGTAGGAGAAAGGAAGTTTTCCAGTAATGCGAATAGCGCACTCCGCTAATGTGTCTATCTCAAGTGTCATAACATCGTTAGGTAGTGGTTTGAATCTTGCAAGTGTGTGTGTTTGGATGAGGGGGGTTAGTGTGTGCAATTTTGTGTGAGGGAAATGTCCCTTTTGGCAACTGGGAGAACACACTACAGGATGCACACTCCCCTTTCTAAACACAGAGGATGTCAGCACCCTATAAGTACAGCAGGAGAAGGCAAGCTTCCCAGTAATGCGAATAGCGTGCTCTGCTAATGCATCCATCTCAAGTGTCATAACATAGTTAGGTAGTGGTTTGAATCCTACAAATGGCAAGTGTGTGTGTTTAAATGAGGGTGGTTAGTGTGCGTTCAATTTTGTGTGAGGGAAATGTCCCTTTTGGCAACTGGGTGAACACACTACAGGATGCACATTCCCCTTTCTAAACACAGATGATGTCAGCACCCTATAAGTACAGTAGGAGAAGAAAAACCTTCTAGTAATGCAAATAGCACACTCTGCTAATGCGTCCGTCTCAAGTGTTATAACATAGTTAGGTAGTGGTTTGAATCCTACAAGTGTGTGTGTTTGGATGAGGGGGGTTAGTGTGTGTGCAATTTTGTGTGCGGGAAATGTCCCTTTTGGCAACTGGGAGAACACACTACAGGATGCACACTCCCCTTTCTAAACACAGATGATGTCAGCACCCTATAAGTACAGCAGGAGAAGGGAAGCCTTCCAATAATGCGAATAGCATGCTCTGCTAATGCGTCCTTCTCAAATGTCGTAATATAGTTAGGTAGTGGTTTGAATCCTACAAATGACAAATGTGTGTGTTTGGATGAGGGGGGTTTGTGTAAGGGAAATGTCCCTTTTGGCAAATGGGAGAACACACTACAGGATGCACATTCCCCTTTCTAAACACAGATGATGTCAGCACCCTATAAGTACAGCAGGAGAAGGGAAGCCTCCCAGTAATGCGAATAGTGCATTCTGCTAATACGTTTCTCCCGAGTGTCGTAATCTAGTTAGGTAAGAGTTGGAAACCTGTAAATGGCATGTGTGTGTGTTTGGATGTGGGGAGTTTGTGTGTGCGCATTTCTGTATAAAAAGCATGTTAGTTTTGGCAATCAGGAGATCACACTACCTGATGCACATTACCCTTTCAAAATACTGATGTTGTCAGCACCCTATAAGTACAGCCAGAGAAGAGAAACTATCTAGTTATCCGAATAGTGCTCTTCGCTAATGCGTCTTTCTCACGTGTCATGACTTAGTTAGGTAGGGGAATGAATCCTGCAAAGGGCAAGTGTGGGGGTAGTAGGGTGTGTGTAAATGCAAGTATGAAAGAACCGATGCTTTTGGCAAATACTACAATACACCAGATGCTGCATATTCCCCCAGTAAACACAGGGGATGTCACCACACTATCAGCACAGCCAAACAGGGCTAGATGGCTAGTAATGCCAATTATGCGCTCTGCTACTGTGTCTATTACCATTGTCAGAGTACAGATAGGTATGTTTTGGTAACCCACAACTGCCACGTGTGGTTGTGTCACACAGTATGACCTTGTGTGGGTCCTTGTACATAACAATGCATGCCATTGCCTAAACCAGCAATGGCATTGCACACATGATGTATGTGTGTGACACATACACATAAATACCTGTGACCTGCAGTAGTTACCATGTCTGATACATGCCTCGAGTGGATAAATGGTATTTGCAATGTATACCAATATGAGTGTGTCTTACTTTGCAGGGTCCGCACGTGGTATGTCTCCATACAGTGTGGGTGTATATGGTGAAATACCTACAGCAGGGGATACACATCTGGTCTGGGCCATATACTGTACATGTAGTCGATGTACAGGTGCTGCATGTTCCCACCTGTTGTGGTAGTGGTAACATGTCATTCCACTGCAATTCAGTGACCACATGCTGTGAACCCTTCAACTAGTGTGTTGTAACTACAGTAATGCTCACGCACAATGTTTGGCTGGATGCAGTCTAGCCATATAAACACAGTTCTTGAGACTGTCATATTGCCAGTGTTGTTATGGAGGATAGGTGGTCTTCCTGTGTATGGGAGGGTTGTGTGTGCCAGGCTATGAACCAGATGGCAGTCCGACACACTGTTAGCTGCACATGATTAGGCCCCGATGCTTTGTGCTGTGCCAACAACCTGGAGGTGTGTGTATCTGTAGTACCTTGGGATACCACCCCCCTTGTCTATGTGTGTTACATGTGTAGGGGACGACAGGCATGGTATGGGGCATAACCTGTCAGTGATGGGTAACACCTGTGAGCCATGAATCAGGAATCTGGTACTGCACAGACATTGCAGTTCACCGTGCTGAGGACAGTGTCTGGTGCATGCATCTTCCGGTGTACACTGCTGTTGTTGTGTAGCAGCACTGTTAGTGTCCTAACCTGTGTGATACCTACGGAGGTGGCTATGTAAACCATTTCCTGCAGCATAAGGCAGTATGTGTGTACCAAGGAGCTTTGCCATTATACATCGGGCCATGGGTGTAACGTGCAAGATGACCCTTGCACATCATTGTGGCTTCCCTAGCATGTAAGCACACATTGACAGCCAGCGGATACCCTATGAATGACAGTGGAGACTGAGCATAATGTAGACATACAACACCCTTCCCACATATAGTGGTAGCATACCTGGTGAGGGTATGTTGGCAACCAAGATCAGGCTCATACTGGCCTGTGCCACATGCTGAGAGATCCATTCTATGTTCCCTATCATGTAGTCCAGGGAGGTATGTCTCAGGTCAGCCATACTGGCATGGTCAATGAGTGAGTCATGTGTCCATGCCTCTGACTGACCTGTATGCATGTGTTCTGTGGTGGACCATAGTGCCCATGAGGCATATCACTGTGACCTTCACCAGATACAGCCTGTTGAGCGGGACCCCAGTGCAGCACCCAAGACAGGTACCTGACACATATGTAGCAGGTGTGTTGTGTAGCCCTACAGGCTGTGAGTGTGTGGCAAAGGGGATGTGTGTGCCATGTGTGGCATGTGCTCTGTTCCAACGGAACATATGCATGTGTGCCAGCTGCGGAGGTGTGTGATGCTCAGGCAGGATGCTATTCTGAATCCCCACATATGCCCCAGTGTGTTCAGCATGCTGTCTGTGCGTGACAATGTCTGACTTGTATTGTAGTCACTGTAATATATTTTATTTATTTATTTATTTATTTATCCTACATTTGTTGACCGGGATAGTCCAACTGGATGCATGTCCATTTCCAGGGGAGGCCCGGGGAGAAAAGCTACAAGGGTAAGCAGATACAGCATTACATAATACCAGCATTACATATTACAAACAGATTATTTACAGAGATTACATAAGTAAGCAAGTTAAACATGTTCCACAGGTTAATGTTAGTCCTGAGCACAAGTCAGGATTAAATTAAATTACACAGTAAACTGGTTCACAGATTTTACACATTCGAGTTAGCCAGGCTTGATACATTGACATAGCCAGTTAAGTGACAAATGTTGTTTGAGTATAGTGTTAAATTGACCTAAGGTGGACAGTAGGGTAATATCAGCTGGAAGTGAGTTCCAGGATCTACTTACAGAGTTTGCAAAGAGAGAATCACCAGCTGTGTTATTAAATTTGCTAGTCTGAATTAGTAGTTTGTTAGAGGATCGAAGCGGTCTAGGATTGTTATAGGGGGTGATAATATTTGAAGTGCAGGAGTATTGTCCAGATTATAGAGGATTTTATAGGCCATAATCAGTTGGTTATACTGTATTAGGCTGGGTTAAAAAAATTGGGAAAAAAAGCCGATTTTAGGGGTTGAATTTCAATTGGGAATTTTTGTCCTTTAAAAGGCAAGGGGGGGCCCAGTTGGCAAAACCTTTTGGCCCCAAAGTTTGGGGTTGGTAAAGGGG
>NC_056726.1:802172143-802301944 GCF_019279795.1 Protopterus annectens
CACACGCGAAAAAGGGAAAAGGGGGCCACATGCACACATGCACATGTGGACACATGCACACATGCACACGTGGTCACATGCACACATGGACACATGCACACATGCACACATGGGCACAGGCACACATGCACACATCCACACCCTGCAGTATACACACAGAGCACTACTGAGTTACACTACTGTTACTAGCATTATCAGGACTATTATAGGTTATGTTAAACACACTCACCAGCATTGATGGCCTGCCTTGCTGTAAACCCGGAGGGACCTGCAGAAATGATGAGATTAATGTCAGTGGGCACAACTGTGCCATTGATATTGCATATGATACAGTGAACAGGACAGTCAAGTGTACATATGGCATATTACCTGCATGCTCCATGTCGTGCTGCTGTGTGGAACCAGCCTCCATCATAATGCAGGTGCACTGCTGTTGCTGTTCCGGGGCTGGAGCCACAACACTTAGGAGTAGCCCCTCCAGTCTGGTGAGGGGGGGGTGTGTGGCCACCCCACCTCCTGTGGCAACCTGTTGCCTGTGGATATCTAATGCACGCTGATGGACACTTCGGATTAAATCACTGCAGTGATGTCGTACCTGCTCATATGTCCTGTTATGCGTGCCAATATCATTTACCCTACGGACAAGGTCTTGCCACAGTGCAGCCCACTCCTGCTGATTCTGACTGGTGCGGGAAAACAGGATGTCATACTCCCGCACCAGGCTCTGGTGGATCTCCTCGTCTTCCGCTACAGAGTAGGCGGGATTACGCTGACGCCATCTCCCTGGAAGAGAACACAAACAGGATATCAGCAGACTATGTCAGCAATATATGGCACACATACTATACATGATACTCATGTGTAGTGATATACTACTACTCCCATATGTTGCATGTGTGTGTGTCGTGGTGGATACACAGGTACATGGCCAGATATCAGTGCTCAGCCAACACCTGTGCAACAATACCTGCCACATTCCACATAACATAATAGCATGCCCCATCGGTCAGCACACACTGACAGGTCCAATGCACAACCTCACTCTGGGGGTTCATCCCAAGGTACTGTATGTGGGACGCCGTCCACTACTGTGATGTGGACAGAAGTTACTCGGCCTGGATATACATATCCCACCACCACCACCAGCACAGTAGACTACTTTGATATGTATGTGATTAGACAGTTATTCACTTGCTGGGACTGAGATGGTATCCATGCAGCACACTGGGCCAGTGGAAGCCACAAGCCACACTGCTGACCCCTTTGCAAATGCTTACCACGGACATGCCACAGATTGCATGGAACTTGCACACACATTTCTAACCCAGACCCTATGCACAAAGGTTAGGCATCCTGTCCGGTGGACCCCAGACAGAGGCAGATTGTATAACAATAGCAGGAGGCTACTGCAGGACAGAGCACATTCACTTTAAGGGAAGGCATCTGTGGTCAGCACTGGTACTACGCTACGGTCCGTCATAACAACTGCCACGGCCTACTCTGTGAGGGACATGGCCACAAACACTATGGATGACCACAAGGCCTTCTTCAGTTATGTTACACATATGGACCACATGCCTCAGATATGCTCTGTGTTAATACACACCTACTTAACATTCACCAAACACATGGATATTGGCAACAGTCTTGTAGACATGTTCGGTGCACGTATCCCCCCTCCTTCTCCCCCACCAGTTGAAATATTTATCACAGCTGTATGTAACCTCCGTATCATCTCACATGTCCAGGTGAGGGCTGACCTTAGCAGAGCAGAACACACAGCATCACTGTGACCTCATGGTATCCCTGGATGTGTGCTACCTGCACTCCAAGAGGACATACAACCGCATATAACACTGATCATTTATCTTGGCCGTACTACAGGATATGTACCTGGACAGTGGCATACAGCGACAGTGGTCCCACACCACTAAGGAGGCACCTCGACTGACCCTGGGAACTACCACATCATATGCATAACCGGCCTGGTCTGCTAAGCTATGGAATTATGCAGTATGGGATGCATATGCAGTGATATCGGGTACCTGCAGACACTTGTTCCCAGCCAGTGTGCCTTTGTGATGGGCTGATCCTGCCTTTTGAACCTGGCTGACCTTTCAAAGCAGTCACTACAGCCATTGCTGGGGCAACGCACAGACAACTGCTGCCAGGATCATGGCCTAAGACTGATTGACATGTAATGTATGGTCATCCCCTTTTGGTGGAACTACGTACACACAACATATCACATGGACATACCTATAGATACAGACCTATGACACATTTGGAGGGTTCACAGTATGCACACTATTAACCTGCTACTTTGCATTACCTGTGTTTGTCGCAGCTGGTTGCGTTACCACTGCTTCTGCTTGCTGCTGCTACTGTCACTGCTGGCAGCTTCGGGTGACAGAGTCACAGTGTATAATTTTTTTTTTTTGTTCTCTCTCTCACTTTTCTCTCTCCCTCTGTCTGCTTCCAGACAGTGCAATGAATGTATTGCATGTGTGGAGTGTTAGTACTGGATGCTTTTGTAGGTATATGCATAGGTCCATGTGATGGCCTCTGCACCAATTGTAAGCCAGCATTTACTAATTGCATACAGCCAGTTCTGTACTGATTGCAGTTCTCACTGTGATTTCAGGTCAGTGCTATAAAAGGGTATGTGGGATAGGCATTGCCCTTTCAGATTGTAAGGGCGGGGACCATGCTGGTATGCTGTGGACAGTGTTCTGTGAGTGTAAAGGTTAGTATCTCTCTCATGATTCAGGCTGTGTTGTAGATTCACATTTCTCCATTCCTTTCTCATGTTCCCTGTAGTAAGTGTGTATACACAATGACTCCTACAACTATATATAGATATATATTTATATATATATATATATATGTACATGTACATACATTTATATATGTACTTTAACTGACATTATTATCTACAAGCTACCAATTAGCATGGCTGTTTGTGTTCACACAGTACTATTGTGGGAATCCAGTAGTTTTGACAGTAATTCTAAATGACATGCTTTGGGTACTACACATCCTATAGTCCCTTTACATTCATCCCTACTATTACATGTTATATTTATTTTAGCACAATGCTCTTATATAAGAGTCATGGCTTAGTGGTAGGTCATACAGACTAGTATTTCCAAGGTCCTGGGTTCGGGACTGACAGTAGGATTTTATTTTGCTTTTGAACTGAGTACAGGACCTGTCAATCAAAGTGACTAAGGCACATTTAAGCAGTTGTAACCGGGTTAGCGCTGGTTTGCGCGGAGCTCACGCATGCGCACTGGCGGTTAGCTCAGCGCACACAAGCGCACACCAGCTTACAACCGCTTAACAGTGCTTACTCTGGCGCACACCCGCGCTATTTTCTTTGAAAGAAAAGAAAATGGGGAGACAGGAAAGTGGTGAAAAAGGGGTCACAAAGATGGTAAGACAGTAGGGAAACAAGCTTGGGATTTGCAGGAGGGATGTAGGTAAGGACCATAGCTGCCCATTTCTTCATCAGCAACAGCTGTGCATATGTATGTAATTTGGTGTGACATTTGAGACCTTCCACCCCTGAGAGAGGTGTCAGGACAACAATAATACTTGTTGTAGAGCCAATTGTAATTGATAGATTCCATGTCCAGCAGACATGTGTGCGGAATGGGCAGCTATGTATGGGGCATAATTTTTTTGTGGGTACAAAGTGCCCTTTTTTTTTTTTTTTTTTTTTCAGGTGAGAGTGGTATGTCAGGTGAAGGAAGTCGGTACAGCTAGGGAGGTAGGTTCGGTAGGTAAACAGACAAGACAAACAAGACGCATACAGGGGCGGTGTATGATACATGTGGGGGGGGTTACACAATTGACGGGGATGGAGGTTTGGATATCCAGATCCCATGAGCCCACAGATGGCAACAGTTGAACTGATATCTCCACCCATAGGCAGTTGCCACTGTTCCTTCACTGCCCAGGATGGGGCTGTGCTGGGGGCTGTGTAGGCCGGGCAACAGGCATGCCCGTTAGTTGTGCCACCCGTGCCTCAAGCTGGCGTAGGGGCTCGAGAACAGAGTCCCGAATCTCCCTACGCACCACAGTCCGGACGCTACGGAGGGTGAGTGGTGGTTCTCCTCTGGCCACACTTGCAGAGGGGGGGTGAGCTCCATCCCCTGCAGCGCTTCCACCCACAGGTGGCACAGGGCCACCGGAGGAGGGTCCAGACTCGGCACTAGTGCCAGGTGCACTCGCCAGCTGAGGTGGGAGAGGTGGGTCCGCTGGAACCCGCCTTCCCTGTCGTCCTATGTTTTGCATTATGTCATGACAGTTTGGGTTAGTGACATATAATACCATTCACAATTAGTTGTAACAGCATGCATTAGTATTCCCATTAACCAAACACCCAGATATTCACACCATTGAACAGCATGCATAACACATGCATAATTTGAACAGCAATACACAGTCCAACAACATGCAGGGTTAATTGATGGCAACAGGCCATCAGGTTTGGATGTATGAACAGGGCAGATGCATCAACGGACATGCAAATATATATGACCCAACAGGACAAACGTCCAGGGTGTTAATTGTGATTGCACATACCATTTTCACGTGGAATGGGTTATATGTGGTTATAGGGTGGGGTGAAGAAAATAATATTAACACCTTCAAATACCAATACATATGCTGTACATTTCTAATAGCTACAGATATATACACACTACTGTTCTAACTACAGTTTCCTATATGATAACTATTTCAACTTGGTGATAGGACTGTTACTGCAACATCAATATACATTTTATTGTTCTTCATACACATTCATATCTAGCTTTGTTCAGCTACATCATCCTGCTACATTTGCTTTATATAGCTGTAGACAAGTGTGGATGTTTGGTATATCAGACAATCATCCTATCTGCATATTGCAGACTGAGAGCAACATATCCAGATTTTGGGATACACATTCCAGATGCAGCAACACTTTGAACAGATTTCGCTGTTTGGTTTTGATTCTCACATGCATTTCATTCTGTCTTGACTGCTGTATACTTTATTCAGGGTTTATTACTACTGTATTGCTGGATTCATGACACTTTCTCACACTCTCTCACTTGCTTTCATTTTACTATTCAGGATGATACTTACTTCTAGGCTTTATTGACATGTTTTACCTGTAGTTATTACAATCCTTTCCAGCAGTCTCACTTCTGTCATGTTTCAGTATTTCAACAGGGATATATTTCATACATGTGATTTCATCATCTTCTGCAGCTATACTTTTCAGCCTGCTGCAGGTTGTGTACTATTTTCTTACAGGTGGGGCATTTTTATTTTAGAATTTATGTCACACAGTTTCATTTTTCGGTTTAACTTATAGGCTGAAACACACTTTTGTAATCAAGCAATACTTGCAGACACTTTCACACTGTTACTTGCACATTTTATTCCTTAGTGACTACACTGCACTCTTTTGCTGACTGTCATACTTTTATATTTCTTTACAGTTACTGGTAGTGGATTACTGACCTGCCTGGTGGTGCAACCGCACCAGCCTATCGCCATAGGCTCTGCGGTTCGTAGAACGGACACCTGCAGCTGTAATATAAATGAAGTAATATTGGAATACACATCTCCATAATATCAGCTAGTTTAATTTCTTACATACATGGATCCAAAGGTTCAGTTGGTCCTGCTTGCATCTCTTCAGGTCCGCATGGTGGTGACGGACCTGCTCACCAGTCCTTGGAATCCCTGTGGCACTGGTGAGATCATGAGCCAACCGGTCCCACGCCTCAGCCCTGTATGCTCCCCAGAGGACCTGGCCCTGCATGAGTTGGGCCTCATGATTGTGGACTAGGAGCCAGACCATGTACCTGGACTCCTCAATGCCCCACTTCTGTGCTCAAAAGCAACTACCCTCTCCTACTCCTGTCATTCTGCCTGCAGTTCATTTCTACAATCATTTATGCTGTGTATTCCCGCCTATGGGGCTTATATAGTCCGTTTTTCCCGCACATATCTGTGATTGGCCATTTTGGAATTGTATCAACTTCAGTAAACCTGCATTGTCATGCTCCAGTTTGTATTCATTCCTATATATTAGCTATTATTGCATTTCTAGGTACTGCTGTCATGGCTTAGTGGTTTAGTACCTTGACTATGGTGTATAGTATCCTGGGTTCGAACCTGGCCAGTGTTTTTTATTTTTCATGACTGTCTAGACATGCTGAGGGGTGTGTCTGTGTAAAGGCAGTTTTGATACGGCTTGCTCAACGTTGCCCGTCGGTTAGCTTGTTCGCGCAGTGCGCAGCTCCGCGCAAACGGGGTACGCTGGTTTAAGCCTCATTTGGCTATCGGCATGCATATTACGCTCAGCTCAGTTAGGGGCACATAGATTTAGTGTGTTAAACCACTGCTCAGCTACGGGCACTCATTTTGCACCAGTTAAACTACTGCTCATCTACGGGCAGATGCACTCACTCTGTTAAACTGTAGCTTAGCTATGGGCACATCTGGCATTTTTTATTCTTTTGTTACCTCACATTTCTTCAATATAAATGGGCTATTTCATTACATTTTATATAAAATGTGGTTTTATGTGTACATATTTGTCAGGGACTTGTTTCGTGCTTATTTTGCTAAAACTAAAAATTGGTGTTGTGGGGGCTCAAACCATGAATGCCTGCTCTTCAGCCAGCATCTCTACTGCTACACTATTGCTTCCTGGCTTATTTTGCATATTTAGTTCTTATATGCTTTCGCACTGACTGCTAACTGTAGCTGCGCTACGGGCACGCCCGCGCAAACGAGCGCACTCACGGTTAAACATTTTTACAATTTAAAAAAAATATATAACATGTTTATTTATATGTTTTCTGTTCATAGTCTGTGGGGGCATGTGTTGTGTTTTGTTTATTCACATTTCCGTGGACTCTGTTGTGGGTGTTTACTTTGGGCACTTTTCCTCTTCTGCGGGCGTGTCCGCTTACAGGGCTCGGCCTATGGACATGCCCCCTACTGTCTTACACGGACCGTGTTAGTCTTAGGTGTGATTCAGCATGCTCTCATGAATATGCAAAGCATGCTGACATCACTCCGTTTAACTGCAGCCTCCGTGTATGAGTTATAACTCTTACACGGAGGCTTTGTGAATCCTGCCCAATGTCTTTCTGTAAAGTTACTTCTTCAAGGTTTCATATCAGTTCGAATACAATAGCATCTTCAGTCTTTTAATACATGTCTTTGTTCTCTGTTACACTTTCTCACACAGCTGCGTGCTATCTCAGTAATACATATACAAGGCCAAATCATTCCAACAGGAAAGTGCAGAAGATTTCATTATTTCACACATTTAATTTCCTGACCCAGCAGATAATCACTTGTGAAAAGCATAAACATTAAAACTTGCTAAGCTAGCATTCTGCCAGGGTCAAAGATCAGCTTTGCTTCAAGCCACACTGCAGTTTCAAAACTACTTACATTTATACATGAATTAATCCTTACTATTATATGATTAATAGAATAAAATGCATTATATACTACTTTGCTTTTAAACTAGCATTTCTCATGTATTCAAATACACATTTTTCTAACATTTTCCCCCCTATTAATACTTTTTGTTCTATTTTGAAGTATGCATAGTGTCATTTCATCTCCTAGCCTTTTCCACTTAGGATTTTCAGCTAGGTGAGTCATTCAATCTATACTTCAGAAAAAATGTCATCTGAGATCAATCTTTCAATCTCAATATCTTGGTACAAAGTTTCAGTAACAGATGCATCAATAAAATCTTTGATTAATCTTTTCATGCAGGGAATTCCACAGCAAACACATGCTCCTATTAGGAGTATACCCACACAAATGACAATCAGAATATTCATTAGGATGGAACCCCACCTCCCCAAATAGATTCTGGAAAAAGTCCATCAGTGGGTTTGGGCCTGGTTCAGTCATGGCTGATACTTGCTGAATTACCTCTAGGTGGTTATTGATCTCATGACAATTGTCAGGAATATAAGCACAGCATTCTTCTTTGATAAGCATGCACGTACCACCTCTTGCCGCTAGGGTGAAGTCAAGAGCCATCCGATTTTGTAGCACAACAGTTCTCATTGCATTCAGTTCATCAGTCACCAGTTCTAGGGTGGAAAAAGTTGCATTACTCATTACTTTGAGAAGTTTCGACAACTTCCTCAGCTCCCAGATCGATTTGACTGCTCCATAGGCTGGAAATATTCCTGCCCAAGATATAACACTGTCACTCAAGTCCATATGAGTCAATTTGCTTTTGTCTTTCACGGCATTATGATCTTTCCAGCCAGCTTCAATCTTTCTGACTGGATTCACAGGTTTTTCAGCTGGACCTTCAGGCTTTCGAGCTGCTTCTCTCACGTTTCGTATCTTACCCAAAGGTAATTCTGCAGTATGTCTTATTGCCGGAACCAAATAACCCAAGAAACAACTGCCGGACCAATTCTCAGGTAACCATTTATATGCCTTTTTCCCACAAATAAAATAACAGTTTTCTACTTTAGTACTAATACGCATCAGCCCTGCATGAAACATTTTCTGATCTATAACTGACAATTGTTTAAACAAAACTGGATTTTTGCGAATATCATTCATAGTTGTTTTCAATGAGTTCAAATACGAGTCATAATTAGTATTGCAAAAAGTATTGCCATTACCATTCTTAATATAACATCAGTAAGATATGGTTATATTACAGTTGCTCCAGCCCACCTGGAGGGTATCATTTTTATAAAAACATACAACTCCTTTTTGTGTGACAGGTAAAAATAAAGCTATTTTGTCCTGTGATCTCACAGTTCCTGTATCGAAAAGTAAATTCTCCCAAGTTTAATTTATCCCCAAAGGGACAGCGGACATTATCAGTCCTCCATATGCTGTTGGTATAGCTGTACAAACCCAGCAATTTGAAATGTTCATAGTCTCTGCATATACACGTTTCATGGCTAGGTATGTGTTAAAATTTGGATGCCAGTCTATAGACGTTTCATCACAACTTCTCACTTTCACTTGTGTGGTTGTGTGTAGGATAAACCACAACAAGAGGAAAATTGTCACAATTACAGTCAATAAATGTACACTCAACAAAATGATTATGCAACATCTCTGGGGTTGTTCTAAATTTCTATTCGCTTTGTTTTTGGCCATCTCGGTCTGGTTGTGTATCAGTCACAAAGTTTTTATCAAGTTGAAAGTTCTTTACCAGTTTACAATGTGTCAAATGAACCCAGGACGTCCTCTCGGCCACTCTGACTGCAGTAGGCGTTGCCAACAGAACCTGGTACAGTCCCTCCCACTTTGGACTCGCCCAATTCTTCCTTTTCGTCACTTTCAGCCAAACGTATGTCCCAGGAGCCAAGACGGCTTCCACCGGTCTGGTCTGTTCCTTATCTGAAAAAGAGTTAAACTGCAAAACAGATTTATTTGTTAACAGTTTCCTCATATAACTAGCTAATGTACTGTCAGCCTCTTGCTCTGCAGGCATGAGAGCTTTCCACTGAGGCACATGATATGCTCTCCCAAAAACCACTTCAAAGGGAGTCAAACCCTTTACATTTGGAACCGTTCTCATACTCAGCAGTGCTAAAGGCAGACAGTATATCCAATTCTTTTGGGTCTCCTCTACTAGCTTCCTAAGTTTACTTTTTAGGGTACCATTGTACCTTTCCACCAGTCCTGCTGACTGTGGGTGGTAGGCACAATGGTTCTTTAAGGAGATACCAAAAAATCTCCCAAGTTGGTGGATTGTCTGGTTTACGAAATGTGTGCCGTTGTCACTATAAATCCTTTCCGGAATGCCACATCTAGGGATTACTTCTTTTATCAGGGCTTTCGCCACTGTTGCTGCATCTGGGTTTTTGGTTGGAAAAGCTTCTACCCATTTAGAAAACATGTCTACAATAACTAAACAAAACTTTTTTCCTTCACATTTATTCAATTCTATGAAATCCATACAAATAGTATGGAACAGGTATGGTGGTATATGAAAACTTCCTTGCTTGGTTTTAAATGCTCCTTGTGCATGGTGCTTGTTACAAGTATGACAAGCTGCACAAATTTTTTTTGTGTAGTTTGTGTATCCATATGTTTGGAATATTCGATTTATTAACTGTATCATCCCCCCTGTTGAGACATGGCACTGCCCATGGCTCAACAAAGCTGCATATCTAAATAAATTAGACGGCAATATCGGTTTTCTTTCTTTGGAAATGTACAGTCCATTCTCAAGAATTGCACCTCGTTTTACACATTTTTGTTTTTCTGCTTTTGTGGTAAGCGTCTGCATTGTTTTTAACATGTCTAAATCTAAAATCTCAGAGGGTTGTAATTCCTCATTTAAAAGTAAAGTTTCTGAGTCTGAGGCTGCTTGCTTTGCAGCTGCATCAGCTCGCATTGCCTTCAAATCTTATCCTGTTGTTTTGTATGAGCTACACATTTACAAATAGCTACTTTGGTAGGTAACTGAATAGATTCTAATAATTCCAAAATAAATTGCGCATGATTAATAGGTTTTCCACTAGATGTTATCATTCCTCTATTTTTCCATTGTTGTGCAAATACATGTACTGTAGAAAAGCATACTGACTATCAGTATATATGTTCACACACTTGTTTTTTGCTAAAGTACATGCCCTCGTCAAAGCTATCAATCCTGCTGCTTGTGCAGATAAGTTGTGTGGTAAGGATTGAGCTTCTAAAATTTCAGTGTCTGTAACTACTGCATACCCTACCAGATTCTTCCCTGTAGGACCCCTTCTGCATGAGCCGTCCACGTAATATGTCACCTCGGCATTATCCAAGGGCATATCTGTGAGATCCTGTCTAGGTAAAGCTAACTGTTCAATTTCCTGCAGGCAGCTGTGTGGTGTGCCATCCGCAGGAGTTGGGAGTAATGTTGATGGATTTAATGTCGTACATCGTTCAATTGTCATATGAGGTTGGCTCAGCAGTATGGTCATACATGAAAGATGTCTAGCAGGAGAAAGGTATGCCACTTTCTCTTGCAGTAAAATTATTGCAACTGCATGAGGCACTCTCAATGTGAGAGAGTGGAATAACACCACTGAGGCCGAAGCCTGTACTGCCATTGCAGCTGCAACTACTGCTTGTACACAGTGAGGCAAAGATCACGCCACTGGGTCTAACTGTGATGAATAGTAGGCTATGGGGCATTGCTTGTCCCCATGTTGTTGCATCAATACTGACGTCATATATCCTTGTTTGCAATCTACGGTCTGAAAAAAATGTTTGTGATAATTTGGAAGTCCTAAAACTAATGAAGAAGCTATCAACTGCTTCAACCTGCAGAAAGCCGTTTCTGCTTTGGTCGTCCATTGTAAAATATCTTGTGCTGCCAATGGCGTCTTATATATCAAGTCAGTCAGTGGAGCAGATTCCAAAGGAGAATTTGGTATCCAGCTCCGGCAGAAATTAGTTGTACCCAAGAAAGACATCATTTCCTTCTTGGTTGCTGGTTTAGGTGCTTGCAAAATTGCTGTTTTTCTTTCCTCATCTAGTATTCTACCTTCATTGGATATTACATATCCCAAGTATCTAACTTGTTTTCTCCAAAGCTGTAACTTACTTTTGTTTACTTTGTGTCCTTGTGTTGCTAAAAATTTCAATAATGCTACAGTATCCTCCCTGCACTGTTGCTGGGTGGAGGCTGCTAGCAAGATGTCATCTACGTAAAGTAGAATTTGACTACCTCCCGGTGGGGTAAACCCTGCCAGGTTGCTAGCCATTTCTTGTGCAAATATTGTTGGACTCTCACAATATCCCTGTGGTAGTCGAGTATATGTATACCTTTTACCCTGAAATGTAAATGCAAACCAATATTGACTATCAGGATGTAAAGGTATTGAAAAGAAAGCATTGCTAATATCTACCACAGAGAAATATTTCTGTTGCGGTTCTAAATCGTTTAACAAAGTATGTGGGTCTGGCACCGTAGGTGCTCTAGGTATTACTGCATTATTTACAGCTTGTAAATCTTGTACCATCCGCCATTCCCAGTTTGCTTTTTTAACAGGAAATAGGGGTGTATTACATGGTGAATCAGGAGATTCTACCAGTACTCCTTCTTTGAGTAATGCTGCTATTATAGGCTTAATTCCTATTTCTGCATCCTTTCTCAAAGGGTATTGTCTTTTCTGTGGTCTAAAAGCTGACTTTGGGGTTATTGTAACTGGTCCTGCTGTTCAAATAAGTCCTACATCTGACTTGCCTGTTGACCAAAGAGTTGTTGGAATTTCACATAAGGCCTTTTCTTCTTCTTCTAATAAGAACGCTAATCAGCTGTCCTCACTAGATTGCAAGTGTACAGCTGGATCTGTCTGTGTTAACCAATTCAGTTTTTGTTTTTCTATCCATTGTTCTCATAGTTCTAAATCAGTCTGTTTTTCCCATCTTGTTACTTTTTCTCCTAAGTCTGCCCATTTGATACTTTTGTTGTTTGTCAAGCTGACATGTGGTAACCGATTTGATCTATACAATGCAAGGAATTCTTGAGGTAACGAACAGATAACTACACTGTTCCCCTCAGTATCCCAGTACAAAGTACGCAAAACCAATCTAGTTGCACGATTTCTAAACAATTCTTGCTCATACTCTCTATCAGGTCCTGGTGTAGTACAGTAGTATAGAGTACAGTGTAACAAATACTGTCGATCAGTGTCGAGGGAGGGGGCTTTACTGATGGCTACGTTCATAAGTTCCTCAGTTACTGCCCCTGGACCAGTCGTGACTAGGTCCTGGCTGTACTAGTAAAAAGTTTCACCCTCCAATTGCACTACAAAGGTATCCATTTGTCTCTGTGCCTCCATACCTTGCACAGTTGGAACTACTGCTATGCCAAATATCTGCATAAGGTCTCTTCCCAATAGGTTTACTGGACACTTTGCAGAAACAACAATTTTACTTCTCTGGGTCATACCTGAAACAGGGTCAGTTTTTGCTATATCATGGGAAAGTGGTTCCCTGTATAGCTGTCCATTTGTGGCTTTTACTAGTATATAATCAGGTGATTCTGAATGTTCTGGTAACTTGGAGGGGTGTATCAAAGTCCGTGACGCTCCTGAGTCACACAGGAATTTGACTTCCCTTCCCTCTACCAGAAGTGTAACTTCCGGTTTCGTATCTGCTAAGTAGAGCTCTAAACTCAATAATGCTAAGTCCAAAATTTCACTTTCTTCATCCTCCATATCTACTTGCACTTCCTCTACTCCTTCTATCACATTTACATTTGTTTTTTTGTTTAGTAACTTTTCTTGATGATTTCTGACTTTCACATGATGTATCTTTACTATCATATAGTCAGTCCTCATCTCCCTTATCTTCTGTAATTACCTTTTTGTTTTGCCTACAATCCCTTGCTAGATGTCCCTTTTTCCCGCACTTGAAGCATTCACCTCTCTTTTTTCTCTCTTCAAAATCTTCTGATCGTTTGTCAGATTGTTTGTTCCCCTGGGCATTCTTCTTGCCCTTTTTACCTGACTGTAATACAAATACTTCAGCTCCGTCTTCAGCAGTGAAGACTTGCGCCTTCTTTTTCTTTTTACTATTAAAATGTCTTTCAGCATGTCTAGCGTATTCGAGTAAGGCTTGTAGCCTCCCTGTTCGATGGTCTATCATATGCTTCGTAATGAAGCTACTAATAGGTGCAATGCAACCTTTCAAAAATGCATTTTTTAATTGTTGTTCATACGGGGAATCATTTGTTTGGTTCTCAGGAACCGACATACCGCTATGATTATTAAAACATTCTAATAATCTAGCATAATACCCATCTATCGTCTCATTTTCCTGTTGTATGCATTGATTAATGCAAGTCCAGTCTGCTCTAGGTTTCCATTTCTCAGAGATTCGGTCTGTCAGACCTTTCACTCTGTTGTCTAACTCTGCGTCACTATGTGGGAGTGGTCTAAGCTCTGCATTACGAGGATTCCAGGTGCCACAAATCATGTGCCAATCTGGACCTATAATTTGTCTTACTACTTTTTCTACTTCTTCCCCATTCAAGTGGTAACTCAACCTCATGCCTTGTAAATCTTCTAAAAATTTCATAAAATTAACTTTCGGATGGGGGATTCCCTCAGTAGCCTTCCGGATATCTTCCGGTGTCCATGGTCTATATACTAAGAGTGTTGGGTCCTGCCCTTCCTGTCCTGCCTGAGGATTTGGAACTTCTATAAGTGGGCATATTTCTTCCTCACTGTCATCCTGTAGATTTCTCTCTATTTGATATAATTCTGTGTCCCTATGTGTTTTACGTGTTCGGGACCTAGTTTCAATAGGATCTCTAACAAATGGTTGTGGTCTTGCTGAAACTTCAGGATAACGCGGAGGCGGACCAGCCTGTCCACTCGCTTCATATCCTGAAAAGGGTAAGGGAGGGGGCAAGGGAGGAGGAGGAGGAGCTGTTGCTATTACCAAGTTATTATCCTCTTTGTCTAAAAATAATGTTTTTGAATTTTTAAGCTTCTGTTCTCTACAATTTGCTTCCTCAATCCACCTGTGTGCTTGAGGTATGCCTAACTGGCGTTGCTTTTTTGCCTGACCTCCCGCATCAGATTTAAGCTGTTTAAGGAGTTTCACTAGTGAAGTTTTATCTAGTTTACCATCAAATTCATATTACTAACCCATTTCGTATAATACCTAACGTTATCAGAATGTTGTAATTGCATGTATTTTGCATCTTCGGTTAGGGGCGGATCTCGCGATGTTTTAGTGCACTGATTACCCATGTCAAAGAAAATGTTAAGTAACCCTTTTTATCACGTGATATCAAGTTCTCAGTTCCTGTTCACAGTTTATCTAGAATAACTGCCTACCTTATTCTGTTACCCTGATCTATGACCAAATATACAGTACTTCCTTTTGTCCCTGATCTGCAAAACAAATCTTGACAACAATATACTGTAACCTAGTCCCTGATCTAAAACAGAAAAAAGGCAAATTCTTCCTACCTGAGCCTCCGGTATTGAGAAAGTCCAAGTTCCGCTTTTCGGCCACAGATCAGAAAGTGGCCAGCCTCTTTACACGACAATTCAGTCGGAGGTCTTTTCACTCAAGAAGAACCATTTCGGTAACTTCTCCTGCACAGTATTCGACCACCGATACGCTCTGATCTGCGGCTTACCAAGGGAATTCCGTCTGCGAAGGACCAAACTGTTAAATAAAATAAGATTTCAATACACAGGAGGTTCAGGTTAAAAAGTTTACTAGTGTACACCAGGAGGCAAAAAACGTACAAGTACAGAATTTTGTCTGACATGAAACAGGAAGCACATAATTTTATATAGGTTTAACATTTAAGCTATGCCCACCTTACTGACATGATATGTCACAGGGCATCTACATCACTTTTAGCTTACAGTCTTCTATTCATAAAGCTGTTGATGCTGTATATTTAAAAAAACCTTTCCTCTAGATACAATACGGCCTTCCTATCCAGCTGGTCAGACATAATGTCTTTCTGTAAAGTTGCTTCTTCAAGGTTTCATATCAGTTCGAATACAATAGCAGCTTCAGTCTTTTAATACACGTCTTTGTTCTCTGTTACACTTTCTCACACAGCTGCGTGCTATCTCAGTAATACATATACAAGGCCAAATCATTCCAACAGGAAAGAGCAGAAGATTTCATTATTTCACACATTTAATTTCCTGACCCAGCAGATAATCACTTGTGAAAAGCATAAACATTAAAACTTGCTAAGCTAGCATTCTGCCAGGGTCAAAGATCAGCTTTGCTTCAAGCCACACTGCAGTTTCAAAACTACTTACATTTATACATGAATTAATCCTTACTATTATATGATTAATAGAATAAAATGCATTATATACTACTTTGCTTTTAAACTAGCATTTCTCATGTATTCAAATACACATTTTTCTAACAGGTAGGGTCCTTGTATTGATGCCATGATAGTGAAGACGACAAACCTCCATGGCTGATACATTCGCAGGCTGATCCTTCTGGCAGTTGCATAGCATGACAAGGCATGCTAGAAGGTGATCTGTGATGCTAAGGCAGGCATCCAGTTAACAGTAAACCTTGGTAGACATTGTGACTCCCTGACCCCATTTAAAAAATGGGAAAAAAGGGGCTGAGGTTGGCTGGATGGATTGGTAGACATTAGCCTTCACAACTGATGCTAGAGATTTGAGCATTGCTGGATTAAGAGCTCAACTAATATCTGATAGAAAGCATGTGATTAAGAAGAAGTAGATTCACTAAATAGGGCTCAGTGGATAAGTCAGAGAAGTACAAGGTCTGTACATTCATTAGTAGGGAGCCAGTTAGCATGACACAGAATGTCACAATAGGCTTTCATTTTAGCAGAGAGTAGCATGAAGGGCATATTCAAGTTGTGGCTCTGCCACATTTTTGCAGATAGCCTCCATGATTGGGGTAAGATGTTTTGAGGTCTAATGTCAACCACAGAATGTGTGATCGAGTTTTGTCTTGATTGAATTAACATGCAGGGATAGACTGAGGAACGGATCAAGTGTTGTCTCAGGATATATCAATGACTAGACACATTCAGGTGACTGTGTGTTATATTAAACTAGAGTTGGCAATGGGGCATAGTATGAGCAGTTTGCATGGTAACCCAAAAAATCATATTGGTTTATGTATTTTTTATTTTTGCAAGATTCATAGAAAGGTTTTTAAGGGAAAGTGAATTTCCCAAATTATGGAGGGTGCTTTGCAGCTTCTGGTGGGGGTTACTGGATGAATGGAAGCAAACAATGTCATTGGTGTACATAATGATGTTGGAGGTCTTAAGGTCATACAGTAGTGTGTTGCTGAAAACGCTGAGGATAACAGGGACAAGTACAGGACTTTGTGGGAAATATACTATGCAGACTCTAGAAGGGTTAGAAAGATTAATGTGGGACTTAATTAGGATATGGCTTAAAATCTAAGTTCATTTTCATTCATTTACCTTATAATGATATATTTTATGCAGAATAAGTGAGGAGGGTGGGTTTGTAGTTTCAGAATTCTAGTGGCTAAACCTGAGATTATAGGATCATAGGATCACAGGAAGTTACTTAGCTGTCAACCCAGAGGTCATTTCAAGCCTAGCCATTTCATCCCAATGTAATACCATAGATATACTTAGCTGTCAACCCAGAGGTCATTTCAAGCCTAGCTATTTCATCCCATTGTAATACCATAGATACTGTAGTCAGTACCCAGGATTGTATTTAGTAATGACTGCCCATGTTCAGGAGGGTTGTGGGTGCTATCCCCAGTAAGAATTTATGGTGCCCCATCCACTCATCCAGGTTCCTTCTGAACAGTGCCATAAAGATGCTCTGCTTCACATGAATTGGTAGCCTGTTCCAAAGACACAGCAGTCACTGGGAGACAAATATGTCCTCCCAGCATGTCCTATTCAGGGTGTAGGCCATATTTAGTTCCCTGGAACAGGTAGCTCTAATCCTGTTTGATTTATGGATGTGCAGCAAACTCATTAGGTTGGGTCGGAGATTGCTCTGTAAGCCAGGCATAAGTCTTCCCTAAGAAGTATAGTGATATGGACTTTAGTCAGTCTTTGTAAGGCACGTGCTAGAGTCCCTTGATCTTCTTTATTAGAAACCTCTGAGGTCTCTCCAATTGCTACAGGTGCTTTATATGGTGCATGCCAAAAGGGAATTTATACACAATTATGGGCCTGATTAGTGACGGGTATAGAGGAGTTATAACCTCCTTTGTTCTAGGGGTGATGCCTTTGTTAATCAAGTGTGTTAAGTAGAAAGTTTTCCTTATTACAGTAGATACATGGTGGTCAAAGTTATGGTCTCAGTCAACTTCTGATCCCAGATTCCTTACCACTTAGTAGGTACTTAGGCCATTGTTTTTAATTTGATAGTGTGAAGGGACATATTGTTTTATTGAAGGGAATGATGATGCATTTCTTTGAATTCAGTTTGATACCATGACTAAGATGCTAGTCAGTCGTCTGTGTAAGACCCTCCTGAAGTATACTGACATAATTTGGGGATTCGATAATTGCACCTAGTTTGCAGTTGTCTGCAAACTTGGTCAGCCACAGCTCCTTAGTTTTGGCCTGAACCTCTCCGAAGTATATACCAAACAGCAGAGATCCAGCACTAACCCTTGTGGCACCCCACTGGTGACAGGACTGCTAGCTGATGTGGAATCGCCCACTTTGATAGCGTGTGTGTGTGTCCAGTTTGTGAGCCAGTTGGCAAACCATCTTACAACAAAGGGATTTACATTCAGTTTGCTAAGTTTATCAGTAATGCCTGAATGTGAGATTGTGCCAAAGACCTTTGCCAAGTTGTGGTATGCTGTGTGCACAGATTTGCCCTGGTCATATTTTCAAAGAAATCCACCATGTTTAACAGGAAGGATCTTCCCTTGACAAAGCCAAATTGGGTTGGATCCAGGGTTTAGAGGTTGTCTATGTCTTTATTCATGAGGTCAATGATGATATGATCCATGGCCTTACAGATGAGGCTGGTCAGACTTATGGGTCTATAATTCACTGGGTCTGTTGCTAGGCCACTTTTGTGGAGGAGAATAACTGTTGCTGTTCTCCATTCCGCAGGAACAAAGCCTGTGGTTAGGCTATGATTGAATAAGGTACTTAATGGTGATATTAGTTCATGTTTTAGTTTGTTTAGAAGACAGCCTAGGATGCTGTCCGGTCCCACAGAGGCTGTATTTTTTGCCTTGGACAAGGCTTTAATAACCTGCTGTTTAGATAAGTTGGGTGCAGGGAAGTTGAGGGTAAGGTTTGTAATAAGTTTGGTGGGGATAAGAGGGTGAAAGTTTCACCAAATCTGTCCGCTAGCAGGCTTACTATCTCTGCGGGATCAGTCTGTGTGATACTGCTAGTCACAAGTTCGGCACATGCTTGGGTCCTACCTTTTAGGCTACGTACATAGCTATAAAAGACTTTATGGTTATCCTTGGCTTTGCTTGTTAAGTTTTTCTCAAAGATGCCCTTAGAGAATATGCCATGTTGTCTTATTTGTCTGTTGAGGCTGAGGAGGGTGCTTTTCCAGTGTTGGGGCCTCTCCTTAGTTTTCTTAGACAGTAACCTTTTGTGTTTGTTGTAAAGTTTGTTGATGCTGGATGTCGACCAGGACAGCTTGTTTTCACTGGCTTTGATTTTCTCTGTCACAGCCAAGTCTATACACTTATGCAAGTGACTGTACAGGGCTTTAGTGTAAGCTTTGGTGTAGTTACCACTTCCAGCTGGGGTGGGGCTTGGAATGCATTTATACCTACCCCTAGGAGGGTATAGTTTGCCTTGGTGAAGCTTTTTATTCTGACTTCGCCTTTTGTGAGTTCTAGTGTTAGTGCCAGCCCAAAGGCGACTGATTTTTGGTCAGATTTAACTAATGAGGATCCTTCAGTTGCAGTGGTGCATCTGTTTGTCTTGTTAGTGAGGACCATATCTAGTACGCTTGCTCCTCTTGTTGGGGTTTGAACAATTTGTTCCAGGGCATTTGAGTTAACAAAGTCAAAGAACTTTTGCAGTAGTGAGTTAGGGCTAGAGTAGGTTTCCCAGTTGATGGTGGGGTAATTGAAATCCTCCATAACCAGAGTGTTCAGCAATATTTGGATTGACTCCAGTTTGGTAAAGTAGGCTTTGTATATACCATAATCCATGTAGGGGGATCTATAACTAGCTCTGACTTGAATTGGGGGTCTTACCCACAGTAATCTGAACTTGGAGTTATTCCATTGAGTTGTCCAGTCTAACTAGATGGGAGTTGAATTTATCTCTAATACAGATATAAACACCACCTCATTTGGTTCTCACATATTCATTTTGTGGTCTGAAGGTTGTGGAAGGCATTGTAGCCTTGCAAAGCCAGGGTACTCTCTAAGGTCTTGAACCAGATTTCTGTGACTGCACAGACATCTACATCCTCCAGTTGTAGAAGTACTTCCAGGGTGTGCAGTTTTTGGTTTAGGCTCCTGGCGTTTAGCAGCATAACCCTTATTTTGTTACGACTGGCAATTTTCACATTGATATGTTTGTTTTCTAACCTTGCCTAAAAAAGGCACTATGGGGAAGGCACCAGCATTTGCCAGCAGCCAAAAGCTTAGTGGTACCAGGTGCAAACCATCTCTGATTTATGTCTTTGATTCATACTATGTGTATGAGTAGTAGTACTATATGCATGAGTAGTGATGGTTGAGTTGACAACCTCTTTGAGTGTGAGAGAGCACAGATTTAAGATTTTTGGTGTTGATAAATCTCTCACACTCTGTAGTAGAGTAAGTTATTAGCCAAACAGAACAAATTGCTTTGCAAACAGTGAAAGGTGCCATCAATTACTTTGCAGACAGAGAAAATAGCAAAAAAGATTTGCAAACAGTGAAAACAGCAACAAAATACGATTTAACAGACACAGTGAGGCAGACAGTTGCAGTACAACAGTGCAGATTAGTTTACAGTATTAAAATACAGTATTAAAGTAGGCAGCAGACAATAAGAAGTGCAGTAAATAGTACAAGCAAGCAAAAAAACAGGCAACTTATGGTTTTTGGGAATTTCAGAAGCCTCTAGTCATCTGGTATCTCAGGTCAGAGTTGTGGCTGGTAGTCCACTGCAGTTCAGATCAGTTCAATTTGGTTTTTATGCTATAATATAGTTTGCATATATTAATTAGGATTGAGTGAAAAGAAGATGATGCCTATTGTTAGGAGGCTAAAAATGATGTGATTCTACTTCGATGTAAACAGAATGAGCAGGAAAAGATGTAATATTATTTTAGTGAAAGTGGCTATTAGCTAGAAATGTAACTGCATGGGGTGTGTGGTAATGAAATGAGGTGAATAATGAAGCTAAGGAGAGTATGGAGAGGCTGAGTATAAGTGAGGATTTTCCCAGCAAAGTGTACTCAAAACACAGACAACTTATATTTTACCTTAGAAAACCAGAGCAGAGTACATATGAGTTTCCTAGCATTAACATTTACTTTTTGTGTTAAATATTGCAGCTGAACTAGTGAGGGTTCAGCTGATCAAATTCAGTTTACGCCAGTGACAATGTGCACACATTTTAACCAAGGAGACTGTCTAGTTCCAGTGAAGATAGCTGAAAGTTAGTTTCTTTTTAATTTCTTTAAATTATTTAATAACAAAATATGGCATGGAAAAATCGGTGCAATCATGCCCAGGATAACATCTTAAATTACTTAAAAATATGGATATATGTTTAATTTGGAAGATTAATTTATGGAGACAATCACTTTTTATTCAACCAGGCTACTGACTTAGCAGTAAAATAAGGAATCCTTTATCCTTATACACACGCACACACACACACACACACACACACACACACGCACACACGCACAAGTACATCTATCTATCTAGCTAGAGATAGGTGACAGAACTATGTATATAAATGTGCATGGATTCACTACATTTTGTGAATTATGCATTTAATTAACAAAGCAGATTTATGAGATGATGAGCTGTGTGTGGTTAACTACAGTACATGTTGCTGAGAACTGCACTGCAGTCACAGTTCTGTATCCCTTGAATGAGTATTTAAAAGAAAGGGGACATGGGGACAAAGTTCCTATGTGCAGAGGGGAGATGCTGAGTGTGGTGTTTAATATATGTAGTGCTTTACAGTATATAAGTGATGTGTTGTTTGGAGGTTAGGCTTGAAATGTCTGAGTATTTTGCTATGCCTTCCACTTGATGTGTTGTGATTGTTGTTGGTTCTGTAGGCCAGTTCTATTGTTGTAGTTACCCAATGTATTAATTGAAGTGTTCCTTTCAATTATTGCTTAATAAATTCTAAGTTGTAGAAAGCCTGTAACATTACGTAGCATTACATTTATTACAAATTCTCAGATTTCAGACTGTGTCTAAATCCCTTTTTATTTGTTATGTGACTATGAAGTGGGAGTTATTAAATGTCTAATGTACAATATATCATCATTATCTGTGCATGGCAATCTTTTCCACTTTTGTTAAAATATATGGAGGAAAGTATAGAATGGTGGCTTATCTGAGTTCTATGGAACAGTTTCAATGTTTTCTGGACTGGTTCAGCAGACACAGGGTTTGGCATTTTCTTCATACCACATTTATATTTCAAAATTCTTCTTTCAAAACTCCCAGTGGACAGGGCATATCCAAGATATGGAACTGAATAACAAAGGTGCAATATATGATGATGACTGGGCAAATAACTTAGTGGTGTGCCTTGCCTAGGAATTCATTACTGAGTGTGTACTTGTGGTGATGCCTACAGGATTGGCCATCTGTGCATGACAAGCAGCAATGGTGATCAAATGTACAGGCTGCTAAGTAGCCCTACATGTTGGGCAGCACCTGTTCATTGCCAGAACACATGCTGGTGGCCACATTGAGAGCAGCAGAGTTTGAACACACAGTATAAACACAGGAAAGTAAAGACATTTTACCTCAGTAAGCAAGTATGCACAAATGGCAGCACAATATGATCAAGGGCACATTGGGGTACATAAAAAGGTAGGGGGATCCTAAAAAGAAATCAGTTATGTAGAAATAGATGCATGTACTTATCAGAATGAGGGAGAACTCCAGAAATAATCAGGGCCACTCAGGGTAACTTTAATATGACTTTCAAACTGAAATGGTGACAGAAGGAGATGAGTGTGAATTTATCACACATTTTTCAACATGACCAAAAGGCTACTCCTGTATTTCTTGTTATTAAGTATTGTTGAGTATAATCAACCATCTTTTCCAGAAGGTCACTACATTTTACAAAGGATTAAGAGGGACAGCACTACAATGCAAAAAAAAAAATAAAAAATCAGGGACGTTCATGAATAATAGGGACAGCTGAGTGGTAAGACGACTGTTTATAAAGAAAGCCGATACAGTGGGGACGTTGCATATATTGCATTTAGTGCAAAGTTAAGGAACTTCACTAGCATTGTCATTTATAAATGGAAATTAAACAAAGGCAGTAATTTACAAAGAAATTAACTGACATTTGAACAGGCATACAGGTTAAAAAATGTAACCTCTTCCTTGCCTTATATGTATTGAGGAAATAAAAAATGAAAGTGTAATGACAAATTACCCATATGTAAAAACGGGGGCATATTGAGAAGATTAATGAACACCTGTACAATCCTTCAAATACAAGTAGTCATTATAGAAACTAGTAGTTGTGACAGCAATCTGCATATTCTGAATGTTAGGAAGTGAGAGTGTTAACGCATTCCAAGTAGTTAAGTAGTACATTACAGAAAGACCTGCCACATAAGCACTTTGAACAGAATATTAAAGGATTACTAAGCTGTGATGCATTGTAATACATTGTGAAAGATGTCTAACTATAACAGATAGGAGATATATGTAGTCGGGAGATGAGGGCTATGGTCATGTGACATATATTAAGATGCAAGTTGTTCAAGGCAAGTCATGTTTAGGTAGTTCATTTACATGCAGGCTGGGTTGTGTGTGTAGAAAAGTTAGTGTTTGCCTATGGACATGATCTAGGTATATGTGGTTGTAAGACCAAACATGGATGGTTAGCACATAGAAGTAATCCAGAAAAGTTTATCTGCTGGCAGTATTGTGCCATGACATTTGCTACATGGGACCATTTGACTTGTTATTTCAATGTAACTGGAATATAAATCAGTTTTGGCAGTGTAACCACCTTATCACATGTGTACTTTCTGCTGCATCGGCTACACAAACATTTAAATACAGAATGACAAAGTATACATCTGAATGCAGTATAGCATCTTGTTAGCAATCACAATTTGCCCAGAAGTGAGCCTTCTTGAACACATTTGTAATAAGTGCATGACAATACACAACCATAACTCAGAAAGAGGTGCAACATTAACATCCATTAGTAAGTGAACTGTTAAAAATTCACATTTCACATACAACAGCCATACACTGGCCTGTAATAATGTTACTGTCCTCTGTGCATTGGTCCCTACCGCCACTGCGGGACTGTTGGCAGAGCCAAGCTGCTGGAGGCAAATGCTAACAAGTTTTTGACAAATGACAACATATGACAATACCTATTTCATAACATTGAATTCTTAATGTTTTTTGCTAAGTAGCACACAACTAATACGTCATCATCCTGTGCATGTTCATAAGGAAGTACCTTAATGAGCACATTAACATCGCCTAACCACCATACAAATGTCATTCCATAGTACTATAACACAGGTCCTATCACACATTGTGACCCCTTTACAGCATGATACACATCAGGATTTGTGAATAAACCATTCTTGTCATTAACCACTGTAGTGTGAGCAAAATAATAAATGCCAAACATCACTGGAATTGAACACATGCAATGCACATCCATGGGCGTCGGAACCATAGAGCAAGGGGGAGGGAGCACCCTCCCTACACACTTTTACAAGACCATCTTGTCTTGTCTAGCCCTCGTGACAGCTTCACATCTATTTCCTCTTGCCTTTTGCACTGCCATATGATGCCACATAAGAATTCACAACAAAGCTATAATACAACACATACTTGAAGGGATAAAATGAGTATTGTGTACAATGTATATGCTTTCAATTAAAGGGAGTACACAAGTTGCCCTTTCTCTCCACAATTGTAAATGCTTCCATTAAGTCACATTCCATTTCAGGAAACAAATCCTCCTAGCAAGCATTTTCTGGCACACTCTGTAGTTACACATTGCCAGACTCAAACATCTGTTTGAGGCCTTATCTCATAGAGCTGTATATCAACCAGTAATGCCATGGAAATAATCAAATATGATATGTCATGAAACACACACTTGAAAGGATACCATCAGTAGTCTGTTGGAATGGTTATGGCTCTCCTAAAATGTAGTCTTAGACCTCAAAGCACTTTAGCCTTGTTATTGTACACACAACTGTGATTGTGCCATATCAGCATCATTTGGGTAAGCCCCTCCTGTCTGTCAGTACTGTTTTAAATACACCCATCAACAGAGTTGAACATATGCCTATGTAAGTCCATACACTATAGGTGTCAGTTTTAACTGCATGTGCCACAAGAAAGCTTTTACCACAAGTGTCACAGAGCACATATTTGAATGGAATGACTTCATCAATGTTTTGAAAGGACTATGACATAAAATGGATGCAAAAATTTGGGAGGAATGTTGGATAAGGCAGTGTTTCATGTCAATACACTCACATATGCAATTATGTTTACCTTGTTGGTTTTGAATAGCTGCTTGCCTAAATCCACAATCTAGAGAACTGTGTATTAGCTGCATATGCCACAGGACAAGAAATACTAGTAGTCTGAGAACATATTTGTATGCATGTCATTATCATTGTGTTGCAAGGAATATGTATGTCTTAAAGGTGAATGAAAGAGTAGTGACAGATTTCTCCTGAGTAGACGTGTACACACCATGTGTGTTGGATCATCCAGTCATCTCTATAGGTTCATAGGTTAATAATAGACTAACTGCCTTGTAAGCCATTTTAAGCCTAGCCACTTATCACATGTGAGAATCAAACTCTGTACCTTGTGTTTATAAGGTAAACACCTTAACCATTATGACAACCTCCCTATAACTATAATGACTCACAGTTACACTAATTAATCATTGCCAGATTTGAATATCTGCCTACCTAAGTCCATAAGCTACAGAGCAGAGCATTGCATCAGTGGTTGGTGACACAGGAGAACTCTTACTACAAGTGTGAGACAGAGTATATTTGGAGGCAGGACCTCATCAGTATGTTGAAAAGCAGATGTTTGGGCTAAAAGGGACTGAAGGTGATGGGAAATCCCACTTCCATTCTAAATGTTTCTCCTGATGGAAGAGTACACATCAAATCCTTTGGTCAGCCAGTCCCACCTAACACTACAATCATGCATGGATGAACTCGTACTAGTCAGTCACTGCTGGAGTCAAACACCTACTTATCTAAGCACACAAGCTGGAGTACATTGTATCAGCCAGCAGTGTCACAGGAGAACTGTTACAATAAGTGTCAGACAGCACATACATGTATTGTATGTTACATGTTTGGGTAAATAGGAATGTGTCTTGATAGGCAGACAAAACAGCAAATTGTTGGTCACGATTCATTACATACTGCAGAGATAACGCATATCTAACTTCATTAAGTAATATCTATGTGTTTCATATTACAGTGTATTGGCTATGTCTGTGATGGATGATAATCAGATGTCTCCTGACAAACAGTGGAATAACACCCAAGCCTTCCTGACTGTTCATCTCAAGATCATTGTATGCAAGCCATCATTAGTTGTGTCATTCTTACCATTTCCTAATGTGTGAACAATGTCAATGTAAGTATAAAACATGCATGTCAAATGCATGAACGTATATTACTTAATAACAGTAAGTATGTGTCCAAAGGTCCTGCACCATTGTAAATCATTTACAAGTATAATGTGTTAAAGTGCAAACATGCTATACAGTATGTAGTGGTTGGACAGCATTGCAGTGCACTGATCATATCTTCACTATAACAAGCTGTCAAAACAAATACACATGTAATACAAGCCAGTAAAATTAATCTTTTCATGTCAAAATCATTTACTGAAGCACACTGCTGGCAATCTCTTTTGCATGAGATATGGGAAAGTGTTAGCATGTGCATAATTATTTTTGGAGTTTTTTTTAACTTAGAACAGGAATTAGCAGTGGTCTATGACACTCTATGTCCAACTTCAGGTGTACTGACCTACAGACTTATCTGATTCTGGGTCATTTCAAAACAGATGTGCATCATGTTAATGTTTTCTGTACCACCATTTACATATGTGTCATGATCATTGCAATAAAATATTCATTATAAGGATAGCACAGGGGCATACTTATACTATCCTAACATTTGCTGACTGCCCACGTTTAAGGCATGTTGTACTGTATCTTATACAATTTTTTTTCTATCACATCAGTGACAAACATATATGTGTCAGACTTCATTTTCTTCAGAAAATGCATTGTAATACTAAATATTTTGCACTACTTCTTTCTAAATGTATAGGGGCAATGATTGTATCCTGTGCCTATTATTTGAGAATCCCCCCATTGATCCTTGTTTTTATAGTTTTATAGCTGTGAAGCTGTGAGCAGGATTGGGATAATTGTGGACCACATAAAATATTAAGTATGAATAAGATATGTATGCATTACTTCACAAGGCAAAGTGTTATGAAAAATTAAAATGTTCACAATTTTAGAGCTGATGCAGGATTTGATTACCTGCCAATCTACATCAGTGGTCTATACATCTGAGCATTAGGTAATCACACAACTAAGCCAGGCAAATAATGTGTTAAAACACATATATTTGAAGGGACAATGAAGACAGTATGAAGCAAAGGGGCATGTGTGCAGCATATTACATGAGTAGTGATAATTGAAACATCCCATGTGGTGTGCATTCAACCCTGCCACTTGTTCAACATATGATAATAACTTTCACCTTGTAGTGTTGTTGGTCTGCTTCCTATAGAGCAGCAAGGCTAAGCACAGTAGCATGAAGGACAAGGGCAAACACTCATCAGTTTTAGCTGAAACACCTGAATTGTCATTTTCTTTTTTTTTCAAAAACATTTTTATTTTGTTTTCATTATAAACATACGCAAATGTATATATAACAAATACAATAAAACAATAACAAAACTATTTATAATATTTACATTCATACATGATAAGCAATAATTTTATCCATGAGAAGTTATCAGTATTTGCTCAAAAGGTTTTCCAATTTTTGTCATGCTATTTTTTTATGAGTAATCTTATGAGTTCTATAACAAATGGTTTGCAGTTCTTTTTTTACAAACAACTTTTGCTAAATTAATAAAATCTTTAAACATCAAATCTTGTTTACTTTTCCAGTTCAAAGTAATAACTTTTCTGGCAATTGCAAGAATTGACCAGAGTAACTGAATCTGAGATTTAGGTATTACATTAGGTATATGAACACTGAATAGGATTAGTGAGTTAGAAATATAACAGTTATCAGACTATAAAGCATTTACAAAATATCTGAAGTCTTTCCAGTATTGAATAACATTTCTTCATTCAATGAACATGTCAACCCAGTTGGCCTCTAGTAATTCATCACATTTCCAACATTTACTTTCACTGTTTTTGAGTACAAGATTTATTTTATGTGGAGTATAGAAACTCCTATTTATAAATTTCCATGTATATAATCTCCAATATAATGAAGAAGAGTTACCATACATAGAATTCAATAACAATTTTTGGATTCATCAGATATTTGTTCTCCATTAGTCTTTGCATAGTAATTCCAAAAATCTGAGTCAAACTTTAAAGAGTCTTCTCTTAGTATCTTATAGATAGGAGAGATACTTACTTTTTGATTATCTGTCATTTCAAGACACCTAATAAAAAGTTGAATCAAGTTAGGTATATATTCAAGCTCTAGGTTGATTAATACTCTCATTTTGTTTTCCATAAACTGCCATAATAAGTGTATAAACAACTGTCTTGACTGTTATCAAAACTACATAAAAGAGAGTTTAGTGGTTTAATACTCTTATTTTCAATAAACTGATACCAAAATATCAAGTTATTTTCCTTTAATGTATGCATTGCATTGATGAAAGAATCTAGGCAATCAGGGGAGTATGCTATAGGGAATATAAGAAATAGAAATTGTTTAATGTTGTAATTACAATCAATTATATGTTTAAAGTTATTAAATATTTGATTAATGCCATAAGAACAATGATACTTATTAAATAAATAAAATTCACGTAAAAGCCATTGAACTTTACTTATTCCATATTGTTCCTTAAATTGATTTTCTATCATTCTGATATCAGTTATATGAATCTCATGTATTGTTTTCCAGCCAGATATATAGGTAGGTGTGATCCAATGTAATATTACATTAATTCTAACTGATTTGGAATAAAGATCTAAGCTAGGGAATGACATCCCATTACTGTTCCAAACCCTAATGTGTGATTTGTATGCAATCCTAGGTTTTAAAGGAAACCATAAAAATTTAACTAGCATGTAATCTAATTTTTTAAATACATTTTTTGGGAGGGAGTAGTATCAATGTAGTATCAATGACTGTATATAAAACAAATTTTTAGGTAACATTTTCATTTTCATTAAAGAGAGCCTATCCTCCATTGTGAAGAACATTGTATTTCATCTTTTGACTAGCTCACTAATGGTGGTTATTAAATTATTGTAGTTTAGTTTAACAGGCTCTTTCCATGCACTCTTTATACTGATACCCAAATATTCTATTACATCATTCTTCCAATTAAACAGGCTAATCTATTTTAGGTTTTGTTGATCTTTTTGTTAATTAGTAATGTTTTGGCTTTATTATGATTAAATTTAAGCCCTGAAATTCTTTCAAACTTGCTTAATGTATTTAAAACATCATACAAAGAACCATCAGTATCACCCCAATGTTAACATATTATCAGCAAATAATTGTATCTTAAGACAATAGTCCTTATTAATTTGAAAGGATTTTATATTTTGCTTGTTTCTGATATATGTAGCAAAAGGTTCCATTGAAAGAGCAAACAATAATGGTGACAAAGGACAACCTTGTCTAGTTCCCTTGAGGATTTCTTGTGGTGAGGATAGACATCATCTGATTTTCACATAAGCTGGTGCCCCACTATATATTTTCATTAATAAGTTGACAAAATCTGAGGAGAATTCAAAACCAGTCAGAATTATTTGTATTTAAGACCAACTAATAGAATCAAAAACCTTTTCTATGTCTAGGCTGATGATATTTAGTTGTTTTTTGTATTTGCATGCTATGTCTATTAATGATTGTAATTTAATAATGTTATCTTGTACTTTTCTATGAAGAATAAACCCTGTCTGATCATTATGTATTAGATTAGGCAAGATTTTCTTTATTGTATTACCTAATATTGTCATGAAAATTTTATAATCACTGTTTAGTAACAAAATTGGCCTATATGAATCACAAGATTTGGGGACCTTACCTTGTTTTTAAGATGGAGAGTTAATTGAGTATTTCCATGATGGGGGTGTTATACATTTTTGCTTAACCATAGTAAAGGCACTCATCATTTTCTTTATTATATATTCAGGAAAAATCTTATATAGTTCAAGAATTATTCCATCCAGACCTGGAGCTTTATTATCTTTTAAATTTTTTTATTTGCTCTTTCACTTCTGTTAGTGTTATTTGTTTATTTAATATGTTATTTTGTTGCATTGCCACCATAGAAGTCATATTTTCTTGAATAAAAGTATTTATTACATTATCTGTCTCCAAAAGTGGTGTGTTATTATTTATATCTTTATAATAGTTTTTGAACACTTCTAATATGCCCATTAAGTTAGATATACTCTTAAATGAACCATCACTTTTATATTTAATCTCATTAATAAGATTTTGATTGTTTATTTTTTTGGATCTTACCACTATTTTATGTAGATATTTGGGATTTACAGCATAAGATTTTAATTTAAATATTTCCAGGTTTATGGCTACCTTATGATTCAGAACTTCTACGTATTTTTGATTTAACTTAATCATTTCATTATGTGCTAATTTGTTATTTGGTTTTGCATCAATTTTTATCTTGTCTATATTTTTTGCAAGTCTAAAAGTTCTTTGTCCCACTCTCTCCTTTTTGTAAGGTACCAAGATTTTATTCTACCATATATATATATATATATATATATATATATATATATATATATATATAAACTTTAAAGGTGTCCCATATTATAGTACCAGTCACTTTACCACTATCATTTGCTTCCATAAACATGCCCATTTATTTCATTATCCATTCCCTAAAGTCATTTAACTTAGTTATGTAAGCAGGAATTCTCTGTAGAAATCTTAAATCATCTGTATGTGTGGTTAATGTAAAGTTTATAGCATTATGGTCCAAAAGTGGACAAGTCATTATAGATATGTCACTTATTTTAGAGTATATATTATTTGATACAAAGACCTTATCAACGTTTGTTTGTGTACCAAACCAATATGAATAGTGAGTATAGAATAAGGAATAATGTTTTCTTAGACCATGTATATCTTTAAGGTTCATCTGGTTTGTAAAGTCATTTAACTTCTTGGCTTGAGATGTTAGTTTTATTTTACCATTTTTAGAAGTATCCTTACCTGATAATAGGCAGTTAAAATCACATTTTGCAATAATTTCCCATTTTGCATTTAAAGTAATCAGGTCCAGATATTTGTCAACATATTTAGTACTTAGTCCTGGTATCCAGTATGTATTAATCAAAGTATAATATTTCCTATTGATTTCCAAAATTACCATGCTTAGCATCCCATCTTTATCTGAAATTGTATCTATAATTCTTGGCATAATATAAGTATTTTCCCATCGAATAAGAGGGCCCCCTCTCTTAGTCTTAAAACACGAATCAGCAGAATGGTATAGCCATTGAATGAGTATTTTTGTAGATCTTTTTTAATAGATGGGTTTCCTGTAAAAATATGATCTGAGCCTTATGCATGTTGATATATTTAAGCAAACCAGCTCTTTTGACATTATTGTTCAAACCGTTAATATTTAACGATAAACATTTATAAGCCATTGACTATAATGTGTATGCTATTACTAACTGAAAGACCTTTCTTCCGTGTTGACTTGAATTCTACTGAAAACGTATTTATTGTGGATGCATAATGTGTATTAAGCGCTACTTTCACAAACCCAAAACTATTTACAACTACATACATGAAACATAAAGTTTCTGGTTTAGTTAAAAACTTAACTAAACCATCCATCCACCACCTCTCCAATACCAAATGACACAAATTATCTATCTCTGCTTAGAATATAGTAGAAAAACAAAAAAAGAAAAGCATTATGAAACCAACTAAAGAAATTTGAATCCATGAAATGTACATTAGAATGAGAATGCCCAATATAGCTGAAGCTATATGAATGTCACATATGATAATAGCACCACTAATACGTAGATATGCCAGAAATACATATCAGATCAAAGTATGTATAAACATCAGAAGCTGAAGATTAAGAAGATTGACATTATTTCCAAGACTTTTCAAGAAACATCAGATAATTTAACCATTTTGCCAGTCATCTATCTAAGATTTTTCATGTAAGGATCTGTTGAATATATATATAACACTTATTACAAAATAACTATTATATTTTGCAATTATACACATATTACTCATATGAATTAACAATATCTATGTTGATGTCTTTCATCAGGAAGGAGGGAGAGAGAGAGAGAGAGAAAAAAAGGGGCCTCACAACCCTCTGTTTAGTTACTAAAAGTTTAGTTATGTAACATACGTCTGATGTTAATATGCATAATGAGTTTTCTAAAGTAGCTCCTAGTTCACTTTATGTCATTTAGATACTAATAGTGTCATTAAATCTGCAGAATGTATGCATCTATAAGAGAACATGGCATTTTCAAAGGAGTTAAACACTTTTATCAGAACTAATTATTTACCATTTAAAGTATTTAGTGAAGGATAACAGAATTTTAAGAGAAAAGAATTCCAAGTGCAACCATTTAACAAGTTCAAAAATTCAAATGATATCATCACTGTTGTTTCCTTAAGCTGCAGCTTCATAAACTTGTTAAAAAGTATCTAAATGGACTCATGCACAACAGATGTTGTCTCTAGTGAAGAAAAAAGCATTTTCAGTGGGAAATTCGGATCATGAAGCTTTTAGAGTTTACAGAAAGCAGTTTACCAGGCCAGAGAGAGAGAAAAGGAACCTAGTATATATAAGCAAAGAATAATCCACGACCTTGAAGAAAGGAACCGGAACTCTGCTAAAGTCCACAAGGCTGTATTTATATTTCTGATGTATTCCAAAAGTCACAGATAAAATCACACAAGCGCTTTCGCTCAGGCAATCCTGAGCTTTATCAAGTGAAAACAAATTGCAGTGTGCAGTAACCTCCATTAAATAGCCTGGCAATTATACAATTAATTAATTAGTAAATCTAGTACTAAGGTGTGGTGCTTTAGAGTTGGGTGTTAAAAAAAAAAAAAAAAAGTTAGTCATTATATCAACTCAAAAAATGAAATGTTTGCAATAACATATGCACTTAAATAAAAATGACTAACCATAAAAAACATTTTAAAATGCCAGTTTCCTAGGTTTCAGAACATAAAAGTCTGAAGTCTGATTGGGGTTGTAGATTGTTAAAGAATATGCTTAAAGATGTGTTTAGATTGTCAGTGAATTGTTAAAAAATTTTTTTCATTATTACTTTACACTGATAAAAACATGCAATAAAATATGCATGAGATATTTTTAATGCCCATCCATATAACATTTCATATAGAATTTGATTTATTAGTCGGAATCCTATAACCGTGGATGTTCAATAATTTAATATGCTGTGTGGGGATGCTGTGGTATGAAGGGGGTCAAGTGTGAGAGTTATAACCTAGCCCTCCTAAGCTTGAGGACTGGTTTAATGCTGATCATCCCATTCAGACCTGGTGGCTTCCCTGCATTCAGTCTCAACTGCCATAATAGTTCACGGTAGCCCAAGGTGGATTCCCAGTCACCACCTCTTGCATCTGGCTCAACCTGTTCCAGAACTAGAAACTGGATTTTGGGTTCTGGGCAGGAGAGTGAGTGTTTGTAGAAGGCGTTGGTTTTCTTCTTCCTGGTCATGTCATAAAGATGCTCGTAGATACGTTTTCTTAATTCCCTCTCAGTTTTGCCCACATAGAAACTTTGACAGTTGGTGCACATCCCCAAGTATACGACCCCTCTAGAGGCACAGGTGTAAAATCCAGTGGGGTGTATCTTGTAGTTCCTAGACGGGAGGTATGGTGCTGTTTCTTTGGATATGGCATGACATTGGGCACAGGCACCACATTTGAATGTGCCCAGCCTTGGTTGTTTTACCTTCATCTTTTTTCTTTGATTTCTTTCAAATAATTCCTTTAAATTAGCCCCTCTTTTACGAACAAAACTGGGTTTAGGTGGTATGTAGTCCTTTAGTTCTTCAAAGAGGGTTAAAACCGGCCAGGGTTGTAAGATTGTTTCTTCTAATTCATAGGAATTTGATGAGTATGTGTGTGCAAAACTGTTAGTGTGAACAGTATCCTTGTTTTGTGTATTGTTGGTCACTGGTACAAACCCCCCCCCTAGTATTGGTTTGTAGAGGGAATGTCATGCAGATTTTACCTCTGCTGCTAGAGTTAGAAATAGTTCCAGAGGGTAACCTCTCTCCAAGAAAAGGTTTTTCAAAAATTCCACCTCAGAATCAAAATCTTTCTCCGTACTGCATATTCTACTTGCTCTGATGAGCTGCCCCTTGATGATCCCCCTCTTTTGATATGGTGGGTGGGCACTTTCGAAGTGTAGCAAGGAGTTAGAAAATGTTGCCTTGCGATGTAGTTTGGAATGGAAAGTTTTCTGATTGTAGTCCTTGTAAAGAGTAATGTCCAGATAATGAAGTTCGTGCTGATCCACTGTGTGTGTGAATTGTAGGAAATTTGTTGTTGAATTGATGTGTGTAAGGAATTCAGATAGGTTCCCTTCAGAGCCAGACCATAAAATACAGATGTCATCCAAATAACGTCTGTAGAAGAGAATGTAATCTTTCCATGGGGGTATTAAAACGAATGTATGCTCCCACATGTGCAATATTACATTTGCGTAGAAGGATGCACAAGATGCCCTCATGGCAACCCCCTTGCGTTGCCGGTATAATTCACCATTAAAAAAGATGAAGTTGTTGGACAAAACCATCTCCATCATTTCGGTAAGCAAGTTGGACATTTTGTTACTAAGGGTTGTCTTCTGGCCTAGAAACTGGGCAAACCATTCCAAACCTTTTTGATGAGGGATGCTGGAAAACAGATCTTTGATGTCCACTGTGACCATTAAGGTGTCTGGGGAGTAGCAAGAGGTGGGAATGTCCCGGAGGAAGTGCCAAGAATCCTTGCAGACGTGGGACAATAAAGATGTGTATTCTTTGGTCATGTAATCAATAAATTTTCCCAGGGGCTCAGTCACTCCACCTGCTCCTGATACAATCGGCCGGAATTGTAGTGGATTTATTCCTTTGTGGGTTTTAGGTATCCCAAAAATGACTGGTATTCTGGGCTTTTCCACATGTAAGTAGTTGTAGACCTTTTCATTGATGGCCTGTTGTAATAGAAGGTCACTAAGATAGTACTTAATCTCAGCAAAGGCTATATTGATCTCGTTTGTGAAACCGTCTCGTATTGTTCGTCATTCTGCAACATAGTGTGCATGTGGGCTTCGTAGTCCTCTGAGAACATAAGGACAATTCTCCTTTATCAGGTTTCATGACCCTGATTTTTCTTCATGCAAGTGTTCAATAAAATTCATTTCTTGTTCAGAAAAGTTTGGATGAAGTAGAATTTCTTGATTATTATATACTTTCCTGAAGTCATTCTCCACTAACTTTTCAAAAAGAGGATTATTGGGTGTAGTGGGGGGTTAAAGAGACTTGTACGCGTTGGGCCTGCTGCATTAAGTGTTTGCCCTTTAAAAATCAAATTTAAGTTTAAAGCTCTGGTAAACATTTTAAATCTATCAAAGCTTGTGTTAAATTCATGGGTTTAGTTGGGACAAAATGTAGCCCTCGGGTGAAAATATCAAAAGCATTTGTAGGAAGGTTCATGTCCGTGTAATTGTATATGGCAAAGTTGTTTCTCCTTAAAATAGTGCAGTTACCCTCAATATTAGTAGGGTTTTGATTGTGTAAACCCAGATTTGGGGCTTGGTCAGTTATAGGATCATCCAGGGATGTTGGGGTAGTTGGTGTATGGTGGTTTGTTAGTGAACAAAATTCCAAGACCTCGGTGCCTGTCTTTGTCTCTGTCCCCAAACCCCGGTCTGGCCGGTATTCTGTTGAAAATCCTGGTTGTTAGTACCCTTCTGTTCTTCTCTGCTAGCCTTTCACTTCTTCTAAGGGGTTCCTCTTGTCTGTCATATGTGTCACTAGCCCTATCTGTGTTTGTGGTGTTGTTTTGGAAGAAGTTTTATTGTAACCATTGGGGCTAGGATAGGCAAGGCCATCCCTGTATTCGATGAGATCACGTTCTAATTTTCTTAGTTTTCTGTTAAGAATCTTATCACAAAAACATCAACATTATCAAAAACCTTGTCATAGTTTGGTTTAAAAGCACTAAAATTAGTACTAGATGTTAACTCATTGTTTAAAGTGTCTAGCTCATTCATTAATGTTTGTGCTTTCAGTTCATATTCCCTACCATTACATGCAACATTTCCAATCCAGCTTTATCAAAAATCTCACACAAGTTAAAATAATAATCAGTACCATACTGGACATTGTTTGGAAATTTAAAAGCGTAGCCCTTCGGGACACGTTTACTCTCAGACATTCATTCAAGTAGTCTATCTCTAGCTGTGTACTCCTTAAGGAGTATAATTTGTCCTTGAACAAGTCCATGCTCTGATCAAAGTTAGAGAAATTGTTAGAATTGTTACTACCTTTAGAAAAGGTGAAGCGTTGTCCAGCCCATTTTGTAAAGTTTACATCCTTGTTTCTATGTTTCAAAGCAGGATTACTAGTTCCATTGGTCCCTAGTTGTACGTTAGTTTCAGGAGCTCTGGTAGCTTCATGGCGACGAGTAAAGTTGTTTCTTTTGGATCCGGCCAGACATGTCCGTGGAGGATATAGTGGAGCTTGTACCCTCTTCCGGTCCGCAATTACCGGTAATCCAAAGTTATTTTGTAGTGCTTGCTGCTGGTTGCAAGCTAGCCCTGGTGAAGCAGCCGTAGTGGGTTTCAGCAAGTTAGTGAGCTCCTTGAGTGCAACCAGTACTTGGTTGAACTCCGCTCTGCTCACCGGAAGATCGTTTGTAGTGTTTTTCAGCATTTCAGGAGTTTCTCCTGGGTTAAAGGTTTCTTCTCCGTTGGCCATGGCAGACAAGATCAAGTGAACCTAGTATATATATATATATATATATATATATATATATATATATATATATGTGTGTGTGTGTGTGTGCGTGTGTGTGTATATATATATATATGTATATATATATATATATATATATATATATATATATATATACTTATATTTAGTTATCTATAAAACACCATTAATGTACTGTGTTAATGTTTAAATGTATCTAAACAAAGAGTCTAAAACATAGAGTTAAAAACATTAATCAGAAACACCTTGCTACTCCACCACTGACCCACTAGAAAAAATACACTTTGGTATTGTCAAATTATACTATTACTGAAGAATTAGAAGACATACATCATTTGTAGTCATTTAAAAGGGAAAAGTATCTAAAGTACTTATAATGGGGAAAAGAGAGAAAAGGAACATTGGTAACAAAAAAGAATAGGAAGAAAGAAGAGAGAGAGAATGTTATTTAAATACTTAGTACTATATGTAATTAGAAGAAGTAGATATAGAAAGGAAAAGAGAAAGTTAATAATAAAAATGATTCACATTACCTTACAGCATAGCGACTTTCCAAAATCAAATATATTATGATTCATAAAACAAAGCATTTATAATTAGAAGGAATTTATTCATTTGTCCTTTAGTTTCTTGGTTTTCTTTGCTCCTTCCTTCACAGACCATCCGTTATTTGTTGCCTGTCTCTTCAAACGCTGGGGTGACCATTTCATTTCTTCTATGTACAACAGTATTTTCTTCTTTTGGATAAATTATACTGCTTTTGTAGGGAATCAAAGATCTTCACTCCTTCTGGCAAGGTGATTTTTATTCTTGCAGGAAAAAGAATTTGAGCTTTATTATTGGCTTTTTTCAAGGACTTAATTAGAGGAACACATTCCTTTCTTCTGAATATGACTGTAGAGCTGTAGTCGTTCTCAAAATGAATAACTTTTTCACCCATCTTGATAGGGGAATTAGTCCAAGCTGATTTCAGCGCTAAGTTCTTGTCTTGCAAGGAAAGAAATGAAACTATTATAGACCTGGATTTAGATGAATTCAGAGATGAAGCTGGGTTTGCTATGGACCGATGAGCCCTCTCAGTTCCAAAAGAGAGGGATTCAGGCATGTTTAGTGCTGATGAAAACCACTTATTGAGGAATTGAATCATGTTAGCCCCCTCTTCTTTCTCAGGAATTTCATATATTCTTATGTTATTCCTCCTTGATCTACTTTCAAGGTCTTCCAGTTTCTCAATCAACTTGGTGTTTTGTTTCAGAAGCAATTCATTGTGATGTTCATTTTCTGTCACTCTAGTGTCTAGGTCAGATATTGTTTCCTCTAAGGCAAGAATCTGTTCAGATTTTTTTTTTGTTATTCCATTTAGAAGTTCCAGTTGTTTAATGGATCTTTGTCCATTTTTAGTGACAGTTCTTGGATGTTTGTTATTATAAGATGCAGTTCTTTCTTCACTGCACTCTCCTGGTGTGGGTTCTTCACGTTGCTCATGTTTTTAGTGACAGTTCTTGGATGTTTGATATTATAAGATGTAGTTCTTTCTTCACTGCACTCTCCTGGTGTGGGTTCTTCACGTTGCTCATGTTTTTAGTGACAGTTCTTGGATGTTTGTTATTATAAGATGTAGTTCTTTCTTCACTGCACTCTCCTGGTGTGGGTTCTTCACGTTGCTCATGTTTTTAGTGACAGTTCTTGGATGTTTGTTATTATAAGATGTAGTTCTTTCTTCACTGCACTCTCCTGGTGTGGGTTCTTCACGTTGCTCATGTTTTTAGTGACAGTTCTTGGATGTTTGTTATTATAAGATGTAGTTCTTTCTTCACTGCACTCTCCTGGTGTGGGTTCTTCACGTTGCTCATGTTTTTAGTGACAGTTCTTGGATGTTTGTTATTATAAGATGTAGTTCTTTCTTCACTGCACTCTCCTGGTGTGGGTTCTTCACGTTGCTCATGTTTTAGTGACAGTTCTTGGATGTTTGTTATTATAAGATGTAGTTCTTTCTTCACTGCACTCTCCTGGTGTGGGTTCTTCACGTTGCTCATGTTTTTAGTGACAGTTCTTGGATGTTTGTTATTATAAGATGTAGTTCTTTCTTCACTGCACTCTCCTGGTGTGGGTTCTTCACGTTGCTCATGTTTTTAGTGACAGTTCTTGGATGTTTGTTATTATAAGATGTAGTTCTTTGTTCGCTGCACTCTCCTGGTGTGGGTTCTTCACGTTGCTCATGTTTTTAGTGACAGTTCTTGGATGTTTGTTATTATAAGATGCAGTTCTTTCTTCACTGCACTCTCCTGGTGTGGGTTCTTCACGTTGCTCATGTTTTTAGTGACAGTTCTTGGATGTTTGTTATTATAAGATGTAGTTCTTTCTTCACTGCACTCTCCTGGTGTGGGTTCTTCACGTTGCTCATGTTTTTAGTGACAGTTCTTGGATGTTTGTTATTATAAGATGTAGTTCTTTCTTCACTGCACTCTCCTGGTGTGGGTTCTTCACGTTGCTCATGTTTTTAGTGACAGTTCTTGGATGTTTGTTATTATAAGATGTAGTTCTTTCTTCACTGCACTCTCCTGGTGTGGGTTCTTCACGTTGCTCATGTTTTTAGTGACAGTTCTTGGATGTTTGTTATTATAAGATGTAGTTCTTTCTTCACTGCACTCTCCTGGTGTGGGTTCTTCACGTTGCTCATGTTTTTAGTGACAGTTCTTGGATGTTTGTTATTATAAGATGCAGTTCTTTCTTCACTGCACTCTCCTGGTGTGGGTTCTTCACGTTGCTCATGTTTTTAGTGACAGTTCTTGGATGTTTGTTATTATAAGATGTAGTTCTTTCTTCACTGCACTCTCCTGGTGTGGGTTCTTCACGTTGCTCATGTTTTTAGTGACAGTTCTTGGATGTTTGTTATTATAAGATGTAGTTCTTTCTTCACTGCACTCTCCTGGTGTGGGTTCTTCACGTTGCTCATGTTTTTAGTGACAGTTCTTGGATGTTTGTTATTATAAGATGTAGTTCTTTCTTCACTGCACTCTCCTGGTGTGGGTTCTTCACGTTGCTCATGTTTTTAGTGACAGTTCTTGGATGTTTGTTATTATAAGATGTAGTTCTTTCTTCACTGCACTCTCCTGGTGTGGGTTCTTCACGTTGCTCATGTTTTTAGTGACAGTTCTTGGATGTTTGTTATTATAAGATGTAGTTCTTTCTTCACTGCACTCTCCTGGTGTGGGTTCTTCACGTTGCTCATGTTTTTAGTGACAGTTCTTGGATGTTTGTTATTATAAGATGTAGTTCTTTCTTCACTGCACTCTCCTGGTGTGGGTTCTTCACGTTGCTCATGTTTTTAGTGACAGTTCTTGGATGTTTGTTATTATAAGATGTAGTTCTTTCTTCACTGCACTCTCCTGGTGTGGGTTCTTCACGTTGCTCATGTTTTTAGTGACAGTTCTTGGATGTTTGTTATTATAAGATGTAGTTCTTTCTTCACTGCACTCTCCTGGTGTGGGTTCTTCACGTTGCTCATGTTTTTAGTGACAGTTCTTGGATGTTTGTTATTATAAGATGTAGTTCTTTCTTCACTGCACTCTCCTGGTGTGGGTTCTTCACGTTGCTCATGTTTTTAGTGACAGTTCTTGGATGTTTGTTATTATAAGATGCAGTTCTTTCTTCACTGCACTCTCCTGGTGTGGGTTCTTCACGTTGCTCATGTTTTTAGTGACAGTTCTTGGATGTTTGTTATTATAAGATGTAGTTCTTTCTTCACTGCACTCTCCTGGTGTGGGTTCTTCACGTTGCTCATGTTTTTAGTGACAGTTCTTGGATGTTTGTTATTATAAGATGCAGTTCTTTCTTCACTGCACTCTCCTGGTGTGGGTTCTTTGAGTTGCTCATCTTGAGATCTCCAGTAGAAATCTTCTTGACAGGAATAATTAAACAATTCTCTTGACTATGTATTAATTTTTAGAAAATAATACAGAGTCTATATTAAGCTAAATTTTAGTATACTTTTTGTTAGATTTTTCTAAACATTAAAATATATTTCCTGTCAGGATATTAAATACTTAGCAGAGTTATGGATTTCTGCTGCTATCAGACTGGCATCTTGGCCATGCCCCTATCGAATTGTCATTTTCCATCAGCTACCTTTAGTGCTCAATGCCAGACATCATGCAAATGCTGAAGATAAAGACTGATGTGACAGAAGAAAGGGGTTGAGGTAGAAAAGAGGGGGCAAAAAATGGTTTTGTTTATGGGCCATTTATGGTCATCTTTGTTGTGTGAAAATATTTTCATTGTTATCATAATAATTCTGTCATGCTGTGTACAATGAAGGGTTTCAAACAGAGGGCAAGCAAAGGTAGGATGGTGGAACAACACCTGAGACATTAGTAGGATACTGGTGGGTTTATAACTTATGCTGGAACACTTACACACATATTTCATGTAAATAAATAAATAAATAAATAATTGCTTTGATAAACTTGAATCTACAGATTTGGACATTTTCTGAGCAGACCACAGGTGAACACATAGCCATTTAGCAATATTCATCACTGGTGTGCAATGCCAAACATCACACAAATGCTGAGGACAAAAACTGAGGGGTTGTTTTATGAGCCATCTCTGGTCGTGTGAGGTGTGAGTAATTCTATTTGTGACCAGATGAAACTTCTGAAAAGGGATTAATATGATAATGGTTAAAATGGGGGGTGGGGCAAGCAAAGGAGAAGGCACAGGGGCAAAAATAAAGGAATGTTCAGGATGATGATAAGAAAACAACATAGCTATCCACTTCTTCACAAGATAAAAGTGTACTTCTACAAATAATTTGTGGAATTTGCATTGTCATTACATCAAGTGTATATGGCAACAACTTTAATAATGTTGTGTAGGCAATTAGACCAAATCAAGTGTGGTAGACTCACACATAAGCAAAGTAAAGAGCCATGTACTGGGCATTTCTTTTGAGACAGGTCCCTATTTTTTGTTTTTGGAGAGGCAGGAATGATGGGGAAGGTGGAACTAGAGAGTGAGATAGGTTGGGTAGGTTAGGTAGCAGGTTGATACATACAGTACATATAAGACAGACAGGGACGATTGGGAATAGATAGGAGATATCAGAGCTGCATCCTTGTCAAGCATGAGAAATGTGAGAATCTAGTCTACACCCACAGAGCTGTCATCACTGTCTCATGTTGCAGGCACCTGGGGCAGTTCCAGACAGGGCATCAACTTGGCTATTCAGTGCAGAACTTTCTCAGTTCTGGTGATGTGGTCACTGAGGCCCATCTCCATAATGGCCTATACCAGCCCTGTCAACTCCAGATGGGTGATGTAATCACCACCTCCACTGGCACTCCTCTCAGTAGGAAACAGTGTGCCGGCCCCTGGGCAGAGCTACTTGATGAAGTTGGAGCAGATAGTGCTTTTTAGGGTTCTGGTGATGTGGTCCCCTGGAGGCCCATTTTCAGTCTAAATCCCTCTTGTTGCTCATGTTTTTAGTGACAGTTCTTGGATGTTTGTTATTATAAGATGCAGTTCTTTCTTCACTGCACTCTCCTGGTGTGGGTTCTTCACGTTGCTCATGTTTTTAGTGACAGTTCTTGGATGTTTGTTATTATAAGATGTAGTTCTTTTTCACTGCACTCTCCTGGTGTGGGTTCTTCACGTTGCTCATGTTTTTAGTGACAGTTCTTGGATGTTTGTTATTATAAGATGTAGTTCTTTCTTCACTGCACTCTCCTGGTGTGGGTTCTTCACGTTGCTCATGTTTTAGTGACAGTTCTTGGATGTTTGTTATTATAAGATGTAGTTCTTTCTTCACTGCACTCTCCTGGTGTGGGTTCTTCACGTTGCTCATGTTTTTAGTGACAGTTCTTGGATGCTTGTTATTATAAGATGCAGTTCTTTCTTCACTGCACTCTCCTGGTGTAGGTTCTTCACGTTGCTCATGTTTTTAGTGACAGTTCTTGGATGCTTGTTATTATAAGATGCAGTTCTTTCTTCACTGCACTCTCCTGGTGTGGGTTCTTCACGTTGCTCATGTTTTTAGTGACAGTTCTTGGATGTTTGTTATTATAAGATGTAGTTCTTTCTTCACTGCACTCTCCTGCTGTGGGTTCTTCACGTTGCTCATGTTTTTAGTGACAGTTCTTGGATGTTTGTTATTATAAGATGTAGTTCTTTCTTCACTGCACTCTCCTGGTGTGGGTTCTTCACGTTGCTCATGTTTTTAGTGACAGTTCTTGGATGTTTGTTATTATAAGATGTAGTTCTTTCTTCACTGCACTCTCCTGGTGTGGGTTCTTCACGTTGCTCATGTTTTTAGTGACAGTTCTTGGATGTTTGTTATTATAAGATGTAGTTCTTTCTTCACTGCACTCTCCTGGTGTGGGTTCTTCACGTTGCTCATGTTTTTAGTGACAGTTCTTGGATGTTTGTTATTATAAGATGTAGTTCTTTCTTCACTGCACTCTCCTGGTGTAGGTTCTTCACGTTGCTCATGTTTTTAGTGACAGTTCTTGGATGTTTGTTATTATAAGATGTAGTTCTTTTTTCACTGCACTCTCCTGGTGTGGGTTCTTCACGTTGCTCATGTTTTTAGTGACAGTTCTTGGATGTTTGTTATTATAAGATGTAGTTCTTTCTTCACTGCACTCTCCTGGTGTGGGCTCTTCACGTTGCTCATGTTTTTAGTGACAGTTCTTGGATGTTTGTTATTATAAGATGTAGTTCTTTCTTCACTGCACTCTCCTGGTGTAGGTTCTTCACGTTGCTCATGTTTTTAGTGACAGTTCTTGGATGTTTGTTATTATAAGATGCAGTTCTTTCTTCACTGCACTCTCCTGGTGTGGGTTCTTCACGTTGCTCATGTTTTTAGTGACAGTTCTTGGATGTTTGTTATTATAAGATGTAGTTCTTTCTTCACTGCACTCTCCTGGTGTGGGTTCTTCACGTTGCTCATGTTTTTAGTGACAGTTCTTGGATGTTTGTTATTATAAGATGTAGTTCTTTCTTCACTGCACTCTCCTGGTGTGGGTTCTTCACGTTGCTCATGTTTTTAGTGACAGTTCTTGGATGTTTGTTATTATAAGATGTAGTTCTTTCTTCACTGCACTCTCCTGGTGTGGGTTCTTCACGTTGCTCATGTTTTTAGTGACAGTTCTTGGATGTTTGTTATTATAAGATGCAGTTCTTTCTTCACTGCACTCTCCTGGTGTGGGTTCTTCACGTTGCTCATGTTTTTAGTGACAGTTCTTGGATGTTTGTTATTATAAGATGTAGTTCTTTTTTCACTGCACTCTCCTGGTGTGGGTTCTTCACGTTGCTCATGTTTTTAGTGACAGTTCTTGGATGTTTGTTATTATAGGATGCAGTTCTTTCTTCACTGCACTCTCCTGGTGTGGGTTCTTTGAGTTGCTCATCTTGAGATCTCCAGTAGAAATCTTCTTGACAGGAATAATTAAACAATTCTCTTGACTATGTATTAATTTTTAGAAAATAATACAGAGTCTATATTAAGCTAAATTTTAGTATACTTTTTGTTAGATTTTTCTAAACATTAAAATATATTTCCTGTCAGGATATTAAATACTTAGCAGAGTTATGGATTTCTGCTGCTATCAGACTGGCATCTTGGCCATGCCCCTATCGAATTGTCATTTTCCATCAGCTACCTTTAGTGCTCAATGCCAGACATCATGCAAATGCTGAAGATAAAGACTGATGTGACAGAAGAAAGGGGGTTGAGGTAGAAAAGAGGGGGGGGGCAAAAAATGGTTTTGTTTATGGGCCATTTATGGTCACCTTTGTTGTGTGAAAATATTTTCATTGTTATCATAATAATTCTGTCATGCTGTGTACAATGAAGGGTTTCAAACAGAGGGCAAGCAAAGGTAGGATGGTGGAACAACACCTGAGACATTAGTAGGATACTGGTGGGTTTATAACTTATGCTGGAACACTTACACACATATTTCATGTAAATAAATAAATAAATAAATAATTGCTTTGATAAACTTGAATCTACAGATTTGGACATTTTCTGAGCAGACCACAGGTGAACACATAGCCATTTAGCAATATTCATCACTGGTGTGCAATGCCAAACATCACACAAATGCTGAGGACAAAAACTGAGGGGTTGTTTTATGAGCCATCTCTGGTCGTGTGAGGTGTGAGTAATTCTATTTGTGACCAGATGAAACTTCTGAAAAGGGATTAATGTGATAATGGTTAAAATGGGGGGTGGGGCAAGCAAAGGAGAAGGCACAGGGGCAAAAATAAAGGAATGTTCAGGATGATGATAAGAAAACAACATAGCTATCCACTTCTTCACAAGATAAAAGTGTACTTCTACAAATAATTTGTGGAATTTGCATTGTCATTACATCAAGTGTATATGGCAACAACTTTAATAATGTTGTGTAGGCAATTAGACCAAATCAAGTGTGGTAGACTCACACATAAGCAAAGTAAAGAGCCATGTACTGGGCATTTCTTTTGAGACAGGTCCCTATTTTTTGTTTTTGGAGAGGCAGGAATGATGGGAAGGTGGAACTAGAGAGTGAGATAGGTTGGGTAGGTTAGGTAGCAGGTTGATACATACAGTACATATAAGACAGACAGGGACGATTGGGAATAGATAGGAGATATCAGAGCTGCATCCTTGTCAAGCATGAGAAATGTGAGAATCTAGTCTACACCCACAGAGCTGTCATCACTGTCTCATGTTGCAGGCACCTGGGGCAGTTCCAGACAGGGCATCAACTTGGCTATTCAGTGCAGAACTTTCTCAGTTCTGGTGATGTGGTCACTGAGGCCCATCTCCATAATGGCCTATACCAGCCCTGTCAACTCCAGATGGGTGATGTAATCACCACCTCCACTGGCACTCCTCTCAGTAGGAAACAGTGTGCCGGCCCCTGGGCAGAGCTACTTGATGAAGTTGGAGCAGATAGTGCAGGAGTTGTGGAGATAATGCTGATAGGTTGTGACCTAGAAGTGCTGAGTGTGTGTGCTGCCTATGGTGGTGCCATCACAGCCACCTGTGGAGGTATCATGGGCCAAACCACAGTTTTCAGTCTAAATCCCCATGCTGGTGGTGATTTGTGTTGCATCAGGAGTTATGTTCCAGAAATCAAAAATAAATAAAAAAATATAAAATAAATAAAGAAAGAAAGAGAAATAAGGGTGGGGGAGAGACAACACAGAAAATATTGTCAATGCCATACCCTTTCATATATTTCAATAACTACAGATAAACATATAAATACGTTAGCTTTTGCACATGCACATATGAATGTGAGGTCAGACTTGTGTCTTTAAATACACATTAATCTCAGTGTTATTCTAAACATTAGGCAAATGGGGTTTTGAATATTGCATGAGCAATATATGCATTAAAATTAAATAAATGTCCATATACAATTATTGCAATTTCAGTATTAATTAATAACTGCATAATATTTACTTTATTTTAGATCATGAAAAGCTAATTGCTGCTGCTGCTTGGATTTGAACCCACACACAACTAAGATGATTTGCACATTACCTAATGCAATAGTCAAGATCTATTCAAGCAAGTATGAATGCTTGGTTTTTGTAGGGCGGCCACGGTGGTGCAGTGGTTAGCATTGTCGCCTCACAGCAAGAGGTTCTCCGGTTCGATCCTCGGCTGGGGTGCCTTCTGTGCGGAGTCTGCATGTCCTCCCTGTGGTCGCATGGGTTTCCTCCGGGTGCTCTGGTTTCCTCCCACATCCCAAAGACATGCTGCAGGTGGATTGGACACTCTAAATTGGCCCTAGGTGTGCATATGAGTGTGCCTTCTGTGGAAGGTTGGGCGCCGGGCTGGCAACTCGACACTGTAAAACTCCACTGCCAATCAATGTGCGGACAAGGTGATCCGCTGTGGCGACCCCTAACCGGGAAAAGAAGATGAATGCTTGGTTTTTGTGTGTGTGTCTATATATATTATATATATATATATATATATATATATATGTGTGTGTGTGTGTGTATGGGTCTACTTTGTTTGATAGAAAACACATTTCACTGAAACTCATTTCATCGAAACCTCATTTCACTGAAAATGAATTGGTTGAGCACAATTCACTGAAAGCGCACTTCACTGAAAACTCATTTAACTGAAGCTCATTTTGTCTAAACAGGTATATGCCCTGTTACCCACTGTAGTGGGATCCTGTAGTTAAAATATATAGTTGAGGGGCACAGCCCCCTACATTGGGGCGGTGTGGGGCATAGCCCCCCACATAGTTTGGGTATATATTATCTTTTAGAAAGAGTTATTCATTCACTTGTAAGTATCCATGTCTGTGGTTTACAACATTTAAAGTAGGTGGGGTGCTACGTCCCCCCCACACCCCCTTACTATACATATATACTAACTCCAGGATCACACTACAGTGGGGAACAGGGCAAATACCTGTTTACACAAAATGAGTTTCAGTCAAATGAGTTTTCATTCACGTGTGCTTTCAGTGAATTGTGCTCAGGCAATTAACTTTCAGTGAAATGAGGCTTCTACGAAATGAGTTTCAGTGAAATGTGTTTTCTATCAAACAAAGTAGACCCATATATGTATATATATATATATATATATATATATATATATATATATATATATTTGTGTCTTTCGTTTTTTCCCGGTTAGGGGTCGCCACAGCGGAACTCCGGTCCGCTAATGATTGGTAGTTGATTTTTACTTGCTGAGTTACCAGCCCTGATGCACAACCTTCAACGAAGGTACCCCCATTCATGCATGTCTCCACGCAGAAGACGGTCTACCTGAGAATAGAACCAGATAGCATCTTACTGTGAAGCGACAATGCTACCACAGCACCACCACCGCGGTGTATATATGTATATATATATATATATATATATATATATATATATATATAGATAGGTATATATATATATATATATATATATATATATATATATATATATATATATATATATATGTATACTCGTGTGTGTGTGTGTGTGTGTGTGTGTGTGTGTGTGAGTGTGTGCGTGCATGCGTGTATGCGTCTTGTAGTGTGTGTGTGTGTGTGTGTGTGTGTGTGAAGCTCTTATGGACTGATGCCTTCGAAATTAATAAATTGGATTAAAATTCTGATTTATTATTATGTGGCTATCATTCATACCTGACCCATAGTTACCCTGTGCCTCTCTGAGGTCCTGCAATCTCTCCTGATATAGCTTCTTACTCCATTCTATCTCCTCAAAGGCTGCACAGAACAGAAAACAGAAAAAAAAGTAATGAAAACCTTTATGTGTTGGCAGGCAATGGTATTGTCTTGGCTGCTGAAGGGCCACTATGCTTACATGACTGAGGTGGGTTATGGGTTTTAAAATAATCCTCCTATCAGTGAAGGAGGTCCTTCTTGCAATTTTTCATGCCACTGTTGTGGTGATGACATTATTCACCAATGTGCAGAATACCAGATACACTGGTGACAGCCTTGGCCAAGCTATTCTAAGCCTTAACCTTGTACTGAGACCTGGTACAGTTCTGCAGCAAAAGCCTATGGCTATAGCACTTTATAAGTAGTTAAAAAAATCTTGGACTCCTCTTGACACCATCTTTGGGCTCTAAATAGAGCATTGCTTTCACCATCACCTGCCATGTCTTCTCAAGGAAATCAGGAAAAATGGAAGAGGATTGGTGTCTAGTTCAGATCTTGCATGTAGCAGCTTGTGTGCAACAACAGACAGCTTGGGCAATGAAACTGTGTGGCAGAAAGTACACAAAAGAAATGGAGTACTATTTGGATATGATTTCTTCAATGTACAGCTGAGGTGTGAAAGATGGCAGTGAGAGCTGGCTATGTGCTGCTCAGTGTATGCGGAAACATTCTACAATGTCTTCATCGACTGCTTTTTACTGATGATATTTGAGTTACATTTCAAAATATATTGGCACCTATGGACATGCCCACAAGTTGGTAAATGGCAATCATAAATAGAACCTTTTGGCAACTGATATGTCATGACATTTTCAATTATGTTGCTGTCATTCAGTGTTGTTATTACATGAATCTACTGTAAGTAGGGCCTTGGTGTCACATAAAGTTTACAAACTATGACTGGTAGTACATGGGAATTGAACTTGTGACAAAAAAGAAGGATTTGCTGCTTTAATGTGTTCATTAATTGCTAATGCCACAGAAATAATGATACTCCTAGCTGTAAGCTGAGGTATAATGATTTGAAAATACTTGGAGTTAAGATGTAATTATGACAAGCCTTTACATGTTGCACTTTGAGTTGTTCTTTTATTGGATTAATATAATGAGGCACATTGACGCCCCACTCACTAGGCTGGACAAGGAGAAGGTTACTGAGGCACACTGATGCCCCACTCACTAGGCTAGACAAGGAGAAGGTTACTGTTAGCTGCCTGTCGGGAGCCAGAATCCTCCACATAACACAAGCACTTAGGTCACTCCAGAACAAGTACAAATATGACTCTGTCATTGTTCATGTTGGTGTGAATGACCTGAGATGTACCCACCTGGACTACATGAAAAGAGACATGGAAGAGCTCTCTGATCATGTAGCCCAGGCGGGTATGACCCTGACCCTGAGTAGCATCCTGCCCTCACCAAGAATGATACCTCAGTATAAAGAAAAAATTATCAATTTCAACAATTGGCTAAGCTTCTGGTGTCATTCAAAGGGGATCCAGTGTCTGTCAGCCTGGGATGACATGCTCGACAAGCCACGTTCCTTTGCAAGAGATGGCTTGCACCTGTCACCCCTTGGCTTTCGAATACTGGCCAATGCTCTTGCTACCCCCATAGTGCCTTTTTTAGGCAAGGCTCAAAATTCAAACCCACCTCCGTAAACAGCACAAGTAAAAAAATGAGGGTTATGCTACTCAATGCCAGGAGTTTAAATCTCAAAATGCATGCGCTCAAAGCACTCCTAAGTATGGAGAACATCGACATCTGTGCAGTAACTGAAACCTGGTTCAAGGCTCCAGAGAGCACTCCAGCACTACTGGGCTACAACTCATACCACACATTTCGGCCACAGAACACAGACTGAAACACAAAAGGAGGGGGTGTATCCATATTCATCAAGGATACCCACATCTCCAGGTTAGTGGCGCAGCATGATACCTCTGAGATCATCCATGTGTAACTAACATTGGGCCAGTCTGCAATGCAAATTGTGGCCTGCTACAAATCACCCTCCATGACCCAGGACCACCACTTCGCCTTTCTGGAGACACTGGAAAACATGAAGGTCCTACCGAACACCCTGATATTGGGCGATTTCAATTACCCTACCATTAACTGGGAAAACTACTTGAGTACAAACTCCCAGGCTCAGCACTTCCTTGAATTTATCAACTCAAATGCCCTGGATCAGCTGGTAAACTCCTCTACCAGAGGCCACAACATATTGGGCCTGATCATCACCAACATGGGCGACAGATGTTCCGTACCGGAGGTCAACCTGTCACTGGTTAGATCAGACCATAAACTAATCACCCTGGATGTCCACAATCCACCTCCACCCCCAACCAAGGAAACCACAGAGAAATATTTTTCTAAAGCAAACCTCACCTTACTTAAGGCAGAGATGGTAAGTTTCACAGCCCCCACGCTAAAGGATAACACTACCCAAGATGCAGAATCCTTTACAATTGCACTCTATGAGTACCTACAAGGATGCATGGATTGTGCCATCCCTAGCAAAACCAAGACTCACTCCCCTAAGAGAAGGAAACCAGTCTGGTGGACCCCTGCCATAAACAGGTTATACAACAAAAGGAGGAAACTAGTTCAGAAAAAAAGCAAATCCCAAGAAGGAAAGATATCCCTGATCAGTAAGAAACTAAGGTCCCTCATTAGATCATCAAAGGCCAACTTCGAAAGAAAAATAGCCAAGGATTTGAAAGATAACCACAAAGCCTTCTTTAGCTATGTCAAGAATATAAGTGGCAACTCGCAGATATGCTCTGAGCTATTGCAAAATAGCACAAAATATACTGAACCTACTGATATTGCCAACATCCTGGCAGATAGATTCAGTGCAAATTTCACCTCCCTCTCACCTTCAAAAGGGCCCACAACAATACTGGAAAAGTGTAGTGCCCCGGAAATCACAGAAGCACAGGTGAAAACAGCTCATTTCAAAAGCCAAAAACACAGCATCAATGGGGCCAGATGGTGTCCCCGGCTGCGTCTTGCACAAACTACAGAATGAACTAACCCCCAAACTAAACCTCAGCCTCTCCAAAGGCTACGTACCCATAGAATGGCTTACAGCAACGGTTATTCCACTCCACAAAGGAGGGGCCACAACTGACCCTGGTAACTATCACCCCATAAGCCTGACTAGCCTGGTCTATAAGGCTATGGAGCGCATCATCATGGAACTCATTAACAAAGACATTGGGAACCTCCAAACACTTGACCCGATCCGGTTCAACTTTGTTAAGGGCAGATCATGCCTACTAAACCTGGTTGACTTCTTCGAGACAGTCACCAAGGCCATAGATGAGGGAAAGGTGGTTCACACAACCTACCTTGATCTCGCCAAGGCATTTGACACCATTCCTCACTCAGGTATTATAGAAAAACTCACCAGCCTGAACATAAACCCCTACATCACAAGATGGGTTGACAACTGGCTTACATACAGAAGTCACACAGTAAGAATAGTGGGCTCCAGGTCCGACTCTAAATCAGTCACAAGTGGTGTCCCACAAGGCTCGGTCCTGGGACCCCTACTGTTTGGCCTATATTTCTCAGAAGTACAGGCAAACACAGGAGGACTGTGGCTAACCAAGTTCACTGATGACTGCAAACTGGGAACCATAATTGACTCTCCGGCTTACACAGACATCCTTCAAAAAGGCCTTACTGAGACAGACACCTGGTGTCAAAGTCATGGCCTTAAGCTAAATGCCAAAAAATGCATAGTCATCCCATTTGGGAAAAACAAAACACCCACAAATTACCACATAGGCGGCAGACCCCTTAATACAGAAGAGGTAATAAGAGATCTGGGGACCCAGGTAGATAGTAATCTCTCCTTTGACAGTCATTTTGCCAAAGTAGTTAGGAAATCCTTCTATGTGGCCCATCTAATTACTAAGGGGTTCGCATCTAGAAATAAAGAGGTTATAGTGACCCTCTACTCTTCACTCATCAGACCCATCATAGAGTGCAATGCCCCATTTGGGATGTACCTCACAAGACACTTCCAACAGCTGGAAAGACCACAAAAGCACCTAACCAAGAGGATTACTGGCCACAAACATATGTCCTATGCAGCCCAACTGAAAAAACTCTGGCTGTACTCAGTGGCATATCGCTTACTCAGAGGTGATCTCTGCCTGACTTACAAAGCAATGTCCAACTCAGAATTGATGGACATGCTCCACCTAAAGAAATCCAAGTCACTGTGAGCCAGGCATTCTAGTGAGCTAAACTTCGCCACAACAATAAATAGAACATGCTGGAGGGATAGATTCCTGTCACAGAGACTCCCCATGCTTTGGAACAAAATTCCTACCTACATTAGGCAGAGCCACTCACTAACACTCTTTAAGAGAAACCTTGACAAGTGGATGGGTAACAGAAAATACACCCCTGGGATCACTTCATTGGCTCTGCTTGACAGAGGCTCAGTTAATTAATCAATGGGGTGGCGAAAGCCGATACACTCTGGCTAGGCTTATAAATGCCCTCGGGCAGATGGCCTAGTACCTACCTATGAACCTATGAACCTATATATATATTCCTGTAAAGTATTTAACACTGCATTGATTTTTTAGTAATATCTATAATACATATTGAGGAAGAGTCCATAAAACTTTTGCAGCTCATAATGTTTTACACAACATACATGAGTACAATCTACACTTGGGGTAATGGCAAATGTCATTCCACTGAAGCCGTGTTCAGACACATAGTGAAATGTGTGTTGCTGACCTCTTCATTATATCTCTAACACTAACTGCTGCAAGTTGTAAGGAGTCATATTTTTGCTCAAGGAAAAGTGGTAACATCAAACACATGAAAGCGTACTTTAAATTTACTATGATCAGTTCTGTGATTAACATACTTGACGCAGATGACTTAGGAAGTATCCATTAGGCACACTTGATTTTCATCTTTTAACTTGCCGATTGTACTTCATGTTCAAGTATAACAAAAAAGTGACTGACAGGACTCTATTCTGACCCCTATAATCAAACAACCTGTAATCTAGATTCATACATGGCATTACTTGCACTGCTCTTTAGAACTTAACTGTGTTAACATGCTACACGACAGATGTATTTTCTGCACTCAATACTGTCCAGAGTGCTGGCTGAATTGCACCAACATCAGTATCATTTGCATGACAAATGGCTAATTCTTCGAGCATGCAAAGTAAAATTTTGGGGATTTGCCTTGGAAAGTGAACCATCATGCAATGTCACCACTGAGAGTCATCAATGCACAATACCAAGTGTCACACAAAAGATGAAGCTAGAAAAATAAGAGGAAGACAAAGCAAAGTGCTAATCATCCAGTTGGTGGCCTTGTGCAAGTGAAATTTTGATCATAAGGATCATTACTTTCAGTGGCACATACAAATATCTACATATCATTACCATGATAAAGTGACATTTTTAACAGCATTTGCCACAGTACAACTTGCATTTATCATACATGTCATCATGTATCCCTGTCATGAAACTTATTGAGAAATGGGCCATACAGATGTTTATATGTGATATTTTACACAGCATACGTCATTACAATGACCTTGTGTGCCAATATAATGTATTACTTTTATGGAAAAAAAATGATATCTTGTTTGCTAATTTCCTGCCTTTTCTAACTAGAATAGTCCAGTTTCCAGGCTTTGCTGGTTTCAGGACTTTAGTTTCAGTGTTCAGAGCTATCCAGACCTTGCTGTAGTAGAGGGAGGTCCTACTGCTTACCAGTGAGAGTGGGAGCATTGTACTGCCTATCTAACACTAGAGGAGTGGTTTCCAGTTCTGAAATTGGAATTATATTGGCCATTTTGGGCTGATTTCTATCCCTTTCAACTTTCTGGCATGAATACACGCATTTGCATGTGTTTGAGCTTGTTTTAGATCAGCAGATCCTGTTTAGGCATCCTGCAGACTACTACAGCACCAGAAACAAGAAAGAGAGACTTTTTCAGCTAACTGCAAGTACTTTTTGATGAATTTTCTAATTTTTGCTGATTTTGGTCGTTTTTATTACCTGCATTTTTCAGAAAGCTTAAAAAGTAGACTAGCTACTTATTTCATGGATAAACTACTCCCGGTGCCAGAAAGTTTGCTCTTCAAATTTTCCCTTAGAACTAGCTAGTTTATCAGTAGTAGCACTAAAATCTGTATACCTGTGACTAGCACTTGCTCTAAAACTCACTAAAACACACTAGGAAACCTTAAATTGTTACAAGCACTCACCTCTCCTTGGTAAGAAGGAGAAAATATTCGTAGGCACTAGACAGACAACAACTGCAAGTACCTTGCCAAAAAGTAAGGGAAAACAGCTCTTGTTCTACACAAAGAAAGCACCTAACCAGGCATGTCCAAGGGTCAGCTTCTGGTGATTTCTCCTGTCCACCTGGTGCACCTGGGCATAGTGGGGCAATGCAGCAATTGCCTCATGTACACAGAAAACCCTCTCCTCCTACCACCAAACACTACAACCTGCGAGAGATGCACTTACATAGCCAAACTGGAAGCAAAGCTCTCTCCAGCCAAGATTGTGCTAGATAATCAAGAGGAGAAGGTTAACACCCACACAACACTTCAAACAACACATAGTCCTTCAAAACCCACACCACCAAAACCCACACATAGCAACACAAAACCCACATATGCGGAGGCTCTTAACATTAAGCTGCCCAAGCAACAAGGACCTCCGAAGCTGAAATGCAAACAAACATCACCCCCAAATACAACCAAAGCATCACATAGCTCACAACACCAGTGTGCCACCCAACAGCAGCCCCTAAGGCAAGACAACATACCCAACACTTTAGTCATAGGTGACTCTATAGTCAGGTACACTGATGTCCCACTCACCAGGCTAAACAAGGAGAAAATTAAAATATGACTCTGTCATTGTCCATGTTGGAGTGAATGACTTGAGACATACCTCCCTGGACTACATGAAAAGAGACATGGAAGAGTTCTAGGATCATGTAGCCCGGGCAGGTATGACTCTAGTCCTGAGTAACATCCTGCCATCGCCCAGAATGATACCACAGTATCAGGACAAAATGATTGACTTCAATAATTGGCTAATCTTCTGGTGTCATTCACAGGGGATCCTGTATCTGTCTGCCTGGGAAAACATGATCGCCAACCACGATGCTTTGCAAGAGATGGTTTGTACCTGTCGCCCCTGGGATTCAGGTTACTGGCTAAGGCTCTTGCCACCCCTATAGTGCCTTTTTAGGTAAGGTTCAAAGGACAAAACTACCACTGTAATGGGTACAAGCAAGCAAAATCTGAAGGTAATGCTACTCAATGCTGGAAGTCTAAACCTCAAGATGCACTCTTTCGCGACTCTCCTAAAAATGCAGAACATCGATATCTGTGAGTAACTGAGACCTGGTTCAAAGAATACAAGAAAAAGAAAAATAATCTGGTTCCACACAGCAGTGAAAATCAATATGTCCTTTATTGTAGTAGAGAGCACCCCTGCAATACCAGGCTACAACTCATCCCACACTTTTCAGCCACCAAACCAGGACCAAAACACTAAAGGTGGAGGAGTGTCCATATTCATCAAGGATATTCACACCTCTAGGCTGGTTGCCCAACACAATGCATCTAAAATTCTCCAGGTGCAACTAACTCTAGGTAAGACTGCAATATAAATTGTAGCTTGCAACAGATCCCCGACCATGCCCCAAGATTCTCACTACACCTGTCTAAACATACTGGAAAATATTAAGATACAACCAAACACCCTAATACTGGGTGATTTCAACTATCCTGCCATTAACTGGGAAAACTACTGCTGTTCCAACACCTTTGCTCATCGGTTCTTGGCATTCATAAATTCTAATGCCCTAGAGCAACTAATTCATAGTCCCACCAGGGGTACCAATATTCTAGGCCTGGTCATTGCCAACATGGGAGACCGATGCTCCACACCAGTGGTCACCCCCTCATTGGTCAGATCAGACCATAAGCTAATCACCCTTGACATCCACATCCCACTCCCACACCCCATTAAGAAAACCACTGTAAAAAAACTTCTCCAAAGCCAACTTCATGCTTCTCAAGTCAGAAGTAACAAACTTCATGACACCCATTCAGATGGGAACTGGAAGTTCAACTGCTGAATCCTACACTAAGGTGCTGTATGAGCACATTCACTTCCATCCCAAATAGAACCAAGACACTGTCCTCTGAAAAAAGGAAGCCAATCTGGTGGTTTCCTGCCATAAACAAGCTGTAAAACAGAAGGAAGAAACTGTTGCAGAAAAGAGGAAAAACTTAGGATTCAAAAACCTCCCTCACCAGCCTCAGTAGAAAGGTAAGATCCCTCATAAAATCTTCCAAAGCTAGTTACAAAACAAAATTGCCAAAGATTCGAAAGACAACCACAAGGCATTATATAGCTATGTCAAGAATCTAAATGGCAATACTCAGATCTGCTCTGAGCTACAGCAGAATGGCACTAGATATACTGATCCCAAGGATATTGCCAATATCCTGGCAGACAGATTCAGTGCCAACTTCACCCCCCTCTCACTCCCTAAAGGGCCCATCTCAATACCGAAAGAATGCCAAATTCCAGTAATCACGGCCACTCAGATAAAAACCGCACTCTCCAAAGCCAAGAATACAGCATCCATGGGACTAGATGACATCCCGGGCTGTGTACTGCATGAACTACAAAATGAACTGGATCCTGGGAACTACCGTCCCATCAGTCTGATGAGCCTAATCTGCAAGGCCATGGAATGTATTATCATGAAACTTATAAACTAAGACATTGGCAACCTACAAACACTGGAGCCCACCCAGTTTGGGTTGGTGAAGGGCTGATCTTGCCTCCTGAACCTGATCGACTTCTTCAAATCAGTCTCCATAGCTGTGGATGAGGATAAAGTGGTTCACACAGCCTACTTGGACCTCACCAAGGCTTTCAACACTATCCCCCACTCTGGAATCATAGATAAACTTACTAAGCTGGGCATTAATCACTACGTCACTCAATGGGTTGCAAATTGGCTTACTGACAGAAGACACACTGTAAAAGTAGCCAACTCCAAATCCAGCTCCAGACAAGTGACAAGTGGTGTACCGCAGGGTTCTGTCCTGGGACCACTCTTGTTTGGCATCTACTTCTCTGAAGTACAGGCCAACACTAAGGGACTCTGGCTTACAAATTCTCAGATGACTGCAAACTGTGAACTATTATTGAATCCCCAAATTATGTGCATATACTACAAAAGGGCCTTACCAAAACAGATGCCTGGTGCCAGAGCCATGGGCTCAAGCTAAATGCCAAAAAATGTATAGTTGTCCCCTTTGGGAAAAAACATGTACCTGTGAACTACCACATAGGTGGCAGTACACTAAACACTGAAAGTGTCATAAGAGACCTAGGGACACAGGTGGACAGTGGTCTCTCCTTTGATAACCACAGAGCCACAATAGTTAGAAAATCCGTCTATGTGGCACACCTCATCACTAAGGGCTTTTCATCCAGAAAAAAGGAGGTCATTTTCCCTCTGTACTCATCTCTCATTAGACCCTTTTTAGAATACAATGCCCCATTTGGAATGTACCTCACAAGACATCTGCAACAACTAGAAAGACCACAGAAATACCTCACAAAAAGAATCACAGGCCTAAAGAAGATGCCTTATGCTGACCGTCTAAAGAAACTCCAGCTATACTCTGTCGCATATCGCCTACTCAGAGGCAATCTCTGCCTAACAAACAAGGCCATGTCAAACCCAGAGTTGTTGGACATGCTACACTTAAAGAAATCCCAATCCCTCCAAGCCACATGCTCCAGGGATCTTAACCTTGTCATCATGATAGAACATGCTGGAGGGATATGTTCCTGACCCAGAGACTCCGCATACCCTGGAATAGGCTGCCCATACATGTCAGGTAGAGTGCCTCAATGGCCCTCTTCAAGAGGAACCTTTACGATTGGATGAGAGATAGGAAATTCACCCTGGGGATCACATCAGTAGCCCTGCTAGACAGGGGCCCAGGAAAGTAAATATTTCTGGGAAGCAATAGCCAGGGAATCGTTATGGATAGGCTTGTATAGGTCCTAGGGCTGATAGCCTAGTACCTACCTATGAACCTATGAACCTATGAATAAATGTTCAGCCATATTCTTATAACAGTTTTGATTAACTATCCATATTTCAAAATTCATTATGATGCTCATTTTAGTTTCTTAAACTTTAGGCTTAGAGATATTTATAACTTTATGCACATAAAAGTGTGCTTTTACTATAATCAATAATAAGAAGACCCCCAGTTGCACAAATCATCCACTCTACACTTCTACTGTAACAATAAAAACATTTGAAATCGCAAGTATGCTTCTCTTTCAAAAAACATTTATTTTAATGAGAATGCTCAATGCAACACTAAATGCAAACGTGAATTTAAACCTTGCACTGCTTGAGCTGTTCATCACAGCTTACTCGATTAACACGTTTTGCTGCTGTGAAAGTTACATAAGTATTTTCTTAGCACTCAGTATTGTTCAGAGTGCTGACTAAAGCACACTATCACCAGTCTCACTCGTGCTACACTAGGTTAAGTCTGTGCGCATGCAAAATAAAATTTTTAGTTTTTGCTTTGGGAAGGGGACTGTCACTCACTGACAGTTAGCAATGTGCAATGCCAAACATTGTGCAAAGGATGAAGCAAAAATAAATAAATAAATAAATAAATAAACATGACTCAGTAGGATGATTTGTCAATTTTGAGGTGTTATACCATTACAAATTTGACATTTACGATCTATAATTTCACATAACTATCACCCTGTCTAGATCTGAACTGTGAACATATTAACAGTGCCAACCACATTTGCATTGACATACTACAGTACAGAAAGAACAGCACATTTACTCAGCTTTGTAGTTCTTACCTCTTACATTTACAGAGCTATATATCCATGTTACTACAGTTGTCATTTTTCCTTTGTATTAGAAGTCTTATTGAATGTGATTCTTGCAGAACATATGCTAGTGAAGCATGCAAATGAACAAATAAATGTCTGTAAGACAGGAGTGTGTTCTTCCATTTGTTTTGTGTGCATTACTCAGTCTCTTTGTAACATGATTGTAATACATTTTGCAATGATTTTCTCAGTTTTCCTCTGTATGTTTACATTGTATATACTTCATATGACCTACAGGCATGTTTTACTCAGAGGCACATTATCTTCTAACAATATTTTAGTATAAGGGTATAAAGGCTATCGCTTATGTTAGTAAATGTAAAAGAAACCTTTGCAGTAAGCTCATTCTGTCTGACATACTGTCTGTAAGTGTGCTTCCCATTAATAGGCGTGAGAAAGACATAATTAGGCATGCACAACTGATAATGAGTCACACTTACAAGTCATTAGCTAGGCAAAGTTCTAAATACTTCTTGTACTGTTAGGGCATATGCTTGGCATCCTGTAAGTCCTAACACCATGCTTTTCTATCCAGCGCCTGGAATAAATTGAGTGATGCAGGAATGATAATGAGCTGTCACCTGATTTACATATTCCACATGTCCAAAGAGGTTCATGTACATGATATAAGTGGGACCTGGGGCTGTAGAGTTTCCATTGTAGTAGGGAGGACTACATGGGTTCTCAGGTCTATATTACGCCGTCAAAACACCGTTGCATCAAACACCACTTCGTCGACACTTATTCAGCGAAATTCACTTCTGCAATTCACTGAATACTTAAAGGGCAAACAAATACTTGCCCTGCAACCCAATGGAACTAAATCTTCCTAAACCAAACCCACCCATGGGGGACCCCCCCCGATGTGGGGAACTGTGCCCATACACCCCCCTAACTAAATATCCCAACTCTGTGATCGCACCACAGTGGAGAAAAGGGCAAAACTGTGTAGTTGGCCAGCAACGCCTTTGCCCTTTAAGTATTCAACGAATCACAAAAGTGAATTTCACTGAATATGTGTTGACGAAGTGGTGTTTGTAATATAGACCCAGGTTCTCCAGGTGCTTCAAAACAAAACTACTGCAACTGACTATTTAGACTTGTTGCATTTATGTTCTTTTGGGAGGACAGTCATAATTTCTGTAAAGGTATGTTATGTTCTCTATACATGCTGCTTATGGTATTTTTAATATGGTTTTCTTAGCAATAAGAGTGTTATCTACACTTTACACAGTTGTGTTTGTAACAAAGTTTTTCTGTACCTCCTGTATCATGTATCATGATTTTCTGGAAACAGTTCCTCTGATGATGTTGACACATTCTAACTTGACAAAATTATGTAGGTTAAACTGACATTTTGGCAATTGTTCTCAGCTAATGTTGTTCCATATCCCTTGCGTCATGATTTTCTATTCTAAAGGTATGTTATTTACCATTGTGGTGAGGGGGGTAGATTATTGGATGTCAGTTTGCTTTTTTATTACCAGAATAAGTGCTGTCTATACTTTATGCAGTGCTCTTTTTGTAACAGAGATATAACAGTTGCTACAAACAGAAAATGATTGACTTCAACAATTGGCTTAGTTTCTTTTGTCATTCTAAGGGGATCCAGTATCTGTCAGTTTGGGACAACATGATTGACAGACCTCAATGCTTCACCAGAGATAGTCTTCATCTGTCACCCCTGGGATTTCAGCTACTGGCTAAAGCCCTTGCCATCCTCAGAGTGTCTTTTTTTAGTCAGTGTCTAAAGGACAAAATTTCCGAAGTAAAAACTCCATCTAAAAACAACCTCAAGGTTATGCTACTAAACACTAGGAGTCTTAACATGAAATTGCACTCACTGGAAGCAGGCCTCACCTTGGAAGACGCAGACATTTATGCAGTCAAAGAGACCTGTTTCAAGGCTGTGGAGGGCACCCTAGCCATACCAGGTTACACCTCCTGACACACATTCAGACCACAAACTGAAGATTGATTAAACAGTATGATTCCCTGGTGATACTTCAGGTGCAATTAACTGTTGGTAGGACATCTATTCAAGTTATTAACCAGCTACAGGCCCTCCTCCATGAACCAGGACACCCACTCTGCCTATTTGGATCTACTTGAGTCTATCAAGATGCATTCTAACACTATGGTTTTGGGTGACTTTAACTGTCCATACATTGGGTAAGTTACTCATGCTCAAAGTCACTTGTCCAAAGGTTCCTTGACTTTTTTAACTCCAGTGCCCTGGACCAGCTGATTGACGCCCCCACAAGGGGTGCCAACATCCTGGATCTGGTGCTTACCAATATGGGGGACCACTGTAGCACCCCCACTGTGATGTCTTCCCTGGTGAGATTTGACCACAAATCAGTCTCATTTGAAGTAACTATCACACCTTACTGCCCCCCCCCCGACAGCAGCAGCTAAACTAAAAATACTTCTCCAAAGCAGATTATAACCTCTTACTGGATGCTATAAATAGCTTCACTGCACCTCCCTAGATGAAACTAGCAACTATGCCAAGTTCTACACCAATGGGTTATACAAATATCTTTATAACTGCATTGACTTGGCCATACCTGACAGGACCAAAACAAGCTCCACAAGGAAGAGCAAACATGCCTGGTGGACAACTGCCATTAACCGACTTTACAATAAGAGGAAGAAATTGCTGTCTAAGAGTAAGACTGAGTGAGTCCTAAACTGGAAAAACTCCCTCCTCAGCTTAAACAAACAAATAAGGCTTCTTATGAAGTCCTATAAAGTAAACTAAGAATCCAAATTAGCTTCCTCAACTAAGGACAACCATAAGGTGTTCCTTAGTTACATCTGTAACCTAAAAGGAAAAGCCCATATTTGTGCCAAACTGGTATTTAATGATACCACATATACTGAGTCTGTGGACATGGCTAGCCTGTTGGCCAACAGGTTGTTTGAAAACTTCACTCCCTGTCCCCACCACACATACCCCATGACATCCCTACCATATGTCTACTCCCTTGTATCTCTAAAGAGCAGGTTGTAAACACCCTCTCTAAGGCCAAGACCACAGCATCTATGGGAGCTGATAACATCTCAGGCTGCGTCCTACATGGACTCCAACTAGAATTAGCAACACCATTGGGTACTCTTTTTTAATCATAGTCTAAGCACCAGCTTTGTCCCAGCTGAATGGAAAACAGCCACTGTTATTCCTTTGCTCAAAGGTGGTGCTTCCACTGACCCTGGGAACTATAGACCTATTAGACTGACTAGTCTTATTTGCAAGGTGATGGAGAAAATCATCATGGACTTTATCAACAAAAATATAAGTAATCTCCAAACACTTGACTGTACTCACTTTGGATTTGTCAAAGGGATAGCATGCCTGTTAAACCTGGTGGACTTCTTTGAGACAGTCACCAAGGCCCTGGATGAGAGGAAATCTGTGCATACAGCCTACCTAGACTTAACCAGGGCTTTTGACACTATCTCCCACTCAGGCATCATTGACAAACTCACCCAGTTAGGTATCAATGCTTATATCATTAGATGGGTCACTAACTAGCTCACTGATAGAACACATATAGTCAAAATAGGGGAATCCATCTCCAACAGCAGACATGTAACCAGTGGTGTTCCACGGGGATCAGTCCTGGGACTGCTACTGTTTGGAATTTATTTTTCTGAAGTAGAAGCACAAACTAAAAGTGTTTTGCTGCATTAATTCCCTCCGAGGCTTTATTGTTTCACTTTATGAGGTAGTTCTCTGCTTCCTTGTTTGGTTTTAATCACCTTGTTTTTGCCTTACGTTGGTTTACTGAGTTCTTCAGTTCTATGACTGACATGGTAGCAGAGGTGGAAAACAGCCACAAGATGTCTTCTATTGATGTTCCAGGTATGCCATTCATATATATATATATATATATATATATATATATATATATATATATATACATATATATGTGTGTGTGTGTGTGTGTGTGTGTGTGTGTGTGTGTGTGTGTGTGTGTGTGTGGTGTGTATGTATATATATATATATATATATATATATATATATATATATATATGTATACACATACATACATATATATATATATATATATATATATATATATATATATGTATACACACACACACACACATATATATATATATATATATACGTATATATATATATATATATATATATATATATATATATATATATATATATATATATATATACGTATATACATATATATATATATATATATATATATATGTATATATGTATATATATATATATATATATATATATATATATATATATATACATATATATATATATATATATATATATACATATATATATATATATATATATATATCTGTGGACATTCCAATTGTTGGATATGCCTGGTTAGGTACATACTAATGGGGGCATTGTACTCAATGATAGGTGTGATGAATGCCGAATACAGTGGAACAATGACATCCTTGGACTTAGATGTTTATAAACTTCGCAACATAGAATGATTTCCTCACCATTGTAGACACATGATGATTAAAGGCTAGATTACTAACTATGTGTGTCCCTAAGTCCCTGACTACTGAGTCAACTCTAAGGGGTGTGTTATCAATATGATATTTACCAGGGATGGAAGACTTCCGAAAGGATAATGTTAAGCATTTTGTGGCATTTAGTTTTAGTCTATGGCTCTGACACCAGTTGTTTGTTTGTGTCAGCTTCTCCTGGAGAACATTTGTGTCAGTGTGAGATTCAGTGACACCTCCTAATTTGCAATCATCTGCAAATTTAATCAGCCAGAGACTACTGACATTGGCCTTGACTTCTGAGAAGTAAATGCCAAAAAGGAGCGGTCCAAGGACTGATCCCTGAGGGACTTCACTTATGACTGGCCTGCTTGTAGAGGTGGACTCCCCAGTTCTAACTTCCTGGGTCCTGTCTGTGAGCCAGTTGGCTATGTGACATATGGATTTGTACAGGTCTATATTATATATTCTTAGCTTCAAAATATCTAATCTCATATGTTCGACATTATATGAGCAAAACTTGAAAGCTCGACTATATAATAAAAAGGGGGTCAAGCCCCCCTGCACCACCCACACCCACGATACTTAAGTATACCAACTCCGAGACCGCACTTCAGTGCAGAAAAAGGAAATTTTCCCATTCTGCGTGTATGGAGCCATTGCCTTTCACCTTCAAACTGTTCAAAGTTTGATCATATGGTGTCGACCATATGAAATTTGAACTTTGAAATGTTCGGCAATTTAATAGGGACCCGGTTTGTACCTATCCTTTTGAGTTTGTCAACAATACCCGAGTGGGGTATTGTGTCAAATGCTTTGGCCAAGTCAAGGTAGGCAGTGTGAATGACTTTGCCCTCATCCATTGCTTTGCTGACCTTCTCGAAGAAGTCCACCAGGGTGAGTAGGCATGATCTGCTCTTGGTGAAAGCAAACTGGGTTGGGTCCAGTGTCTGGAGGTTTACTATATCTCTGTTGATCATCTCCATAATAATTCTTTCCATGGCTTTGCATATAAGACTACTGAGACTTATGGGTCTGTAGTTTCGAAGGTCGTTAGATGACCCACCTTTGTGATTGTTGCCTTTTTCCATTCGTGAGGCACGAAATTTGTTTAGAGGCTACAGTTAAATAATAATTCCAGAAGCCCTAATAGGTCATGTGTCATGCTATTAAGAGGGCATACTGGGATTTTGTCTTGGCCCTTTGATGTAGTGTTCTTGGTCTTAGACGGAGCATTAAGGACCTGTTCTCTAGTGATAGTAGGGGGAGTTATATTTGATGATATTTCTTGAGGGAAGGTTGAGGGGGAGAGAGGGGTAAAGTTCTGAATTTATCAGCCAGGAGGTTTGCTATATCTTCTGGCTCAGTATACGTTGCTCCATTTACAATGAGCTCTGCACACAATTGTGTATTACCTTTGTAGTTGCAGACATAGCTAAATAATATTTTCTGGTTGTCCTTGGCCTGGGAGGCCAAACCTACCTCAAATGTGGCTTTGGTAGACTCTATTTGACCTCTGAGTGCTTGTTTAGTTTGATAAGAGTGGTTTTATCCTGCTGGGTAATGCACTTCCTAATTTTTGCCATGATTTTCTTCCTCCTGTTATACAGCTGATTGATTTTGTAATTCCACCAGGGTGGCTTGTTGTTTGAGTTAGTTCTGTACTTCTTCTTGGTGGGTACAGCTGCCTCTATGCAGCTATTAACATGCTTGTACAGGATTTCTGTGAGCAGTTCTGCATAGGCAGAAGTGTTCTCAGGGTTTAATGGGGCTTGAAATGTTGACAGGTTCTCACTTAAGAGCAGGAGGTTAGCCATAGAATAGTTCCTGAATATTCCAGGTTTAGCTGGGGGTCCAGGTTTTATTTTTACTTCAAAGGAGACCATTTTGTGGTCTGACCTTACCAGGGAATGCATTACAATAGGGGGTGTGCAGCAGTCCCCCATATTAGTGAGGACCACATCCAGTATGGTTGCACCCCGGTTGGTGTATTGACTATCCTGTACAGGGAGTCTGTGTTTACAAAATCCAGGAATTTCATGCATGTACGTTTGGTGTTGTATAGGATTCCCAGTTAATAGTGGTTGTTTCTAATAATTTTATATATATGGTATGGTAAGTCTTTGTGGTTTTAAGTGGTCATCTTCATTTAATGCTCATCATACCTCTATTATTTTATATTTTGTTTGTCTAGACACATCTGGTATTGAGATTCAATGACTACCTGCATATGGCATGAGCATACCTTCTTTTTCTTCCTTTATATATAGATATGAGACTATATGCTGTCTCAGCTAAATAAACCAGTACGAGTGAAACTGGACCCGGTCAAGTAGTAGAAAAACTTTAATGTGAACACACATAAAAACTAATACATCGGTTAAGCGCTTTCATCTGTGCAATACAGACTTCATCAGAACACCAGTTCAGTGTATCCTTTAGCAAATTTAAATACTTTTTGGCGCCAAAAACAACTGTGAGAATACTCTCATTTAAAGAGCCATAATATAATAAATACAAAGCATACATAAATACTTGATAAAATCAATCTAACAATTCATCTATTTAAAAGATATATAAATATGTGTATCTAACATGATTAAAAATATATAAAATATATAGAAATTGTGTTATGGACTCAGCTAATAATCTTACAAGAGTTGTAATACAGGTTTAATAGTAATAAACTCATTTATACCCGGGAATTTTGTGGCATTTGTTAACATTTGCCAAAAACTTTCCCTTTTAATTAACTGTGCCTTATAATTACCCCCCCGGGGCGAAATATATACTTGATCTATTATAGCAAATTTGAACCTATGAGTCTCACCATACCTATCTATATGCCTAAATAACGCATTTTTTTGTATCCTTAACATTAATCTTATATAGATGTTCATAAATACGCTTCTTAAACTGTCTCTCAGTTTTTCCTATATAAAAGGCGGTACATGAACTACACTTAGCTAAATAAACTATATTTTTACTATTACAGTTTCCCTTTTTGAAGTTCATATATGTCCTATTAATATCATCCAATCTGATCCCTTCCACTTCATTAATAGCAGAACATAGTTTGCACAACCCACATTTTTTGGTATGTGTGTTAATAGTCTTAACTTTATCAATCGTTCTATTTAATAAAGTTTTAATGTTCGTACCCATTTTAAACACAAAACTAGGTTCCTTTCCAATTATGTTCAATAATTCATCATCCAATACTAAATTATTCCAGTGCTTTTTTAGAATATTTTTGACATCTGTCACACACGGGGAATATGTTAATACACACACTCTATTGAATTCTTTTTGTTCATTATTTCTCCCATTTAATGTATTAAATTCCTCATTACCAAGTATAGGAGGGTATTTTTTACCCCATTCTTTAATAACATAATGTGAGATATCATCTAATAATGCCAGCGGATATCCTCTATTTATAAATATAGTTCTAATATTATTAATTTCACCTTTCATTTTACTGTAATCTGAGGTCATTCTGGCTACTCGTATACATTGACCTTTATAGATGTTTTTAAATATATATTTAGGATGATTGCTAGTGTAGTCAAGGTATCCATTCGAGAAAGTCTCCTTTCTAAATATTTCTGACTGAAAACCAGTTTCTGTATGACTCACATAAGTATCTAAATAAGCAATACCTTCATGTTTAACATTGTATGTAAATTTCAAAAAAATCACTAGTAGTATTTATGTATTCCAAAAACTCAGTGAGAATATCCAAGGGTCCATCCCATAATAGGAACATATTGTCCAAAAATCTTGTGTAGTATGTAACATGTTGAAAGTAGCCACTATTAATGAGATACTGATTTTCCCATTCAAGCATTACTAAATTAGCGAAGATGGGGGCACAGGACACACCCATGGCCACCCCTCTTGTTTGTTTGTAATATTCTCCCTCAAAGTAAATATAGTTATATTCCAAGACCAGGCTCATCATATCAATAATCAAATTAATACGACCCCAACTAAGATGGGAATATTTCCTCAGACTCTCACAAAATAATTCCAGTCCCTGTTCCTTAGGAATACATGAAAATAAATCTACAACATCAATAGTGACATATATCAGATTACTTTTCCATTTATTCTTGGTTAACTGGGACAGGAACATCCATGAATCCTTGACTACATTTGGGGTATTACTATAAATATGTTTAACCCATCTATCAATGGCAACCCCTATATTAAAGGTCTTGGACCTACTTCCTGATATAATAGGTCTGAAAGGTGGGTTGTAAATATTCTTATGTACTTTTGGGATACCCACAATAGTGGCTAGCATAGGGTTTTCATTTTTCAAAAAATTATATGTATCAACTGTAATTCTATGGTCTACTAAATATTCATCTAATGCTAGATCTATTTTATAATAACCTATATTTATTTCATTACAGGAAACCACCTCATAATTCCCAGAATCAATTAATATACTTTGGACTTTATTAATATAATTAATAGTGTTGTACAATACTATACCTGCGCCTTTATCAGGCTTCATTACTCTAATGGCTTTGTTGTTTATCATTTCAGTAAGACATTTCCTCTATTTATAAGTCAAATTATCTGTATATCCCCTTTTCTTTATGAACTTGTTATATTCATAAATATCTAAACTTACAGATTCCTCAAAATGTAACACATTTTTATGTGGTGGTGGAATAAATGTACTTTTTTTCCTCATTTGATTCAACGACACTGTATTATTATTATTATTATTATTTTGATGCAAAATAGATAAATTTAATCGACAGCAGAACAATTTAATTTCCATGATAGTATCTACTACATTAAACTTTGAAGTAGGTATGTATTTCATACCTTTTTGAAACAAAGAAAAATGTTCATCCTTAATTTGTAAGGTTGTGTAATTAAAATTTTTTAAAACATTGTATATAAAAACAACTTGTCTTTCTTCGTTTGCAAATAAACTGGTATTACTATCTATATCACCTAATGCAATAGCACATGTATCATTCAGTGATGACCCTCCTACTGGTACAAAACAATTGATATCAATCATCTCACATACTGATTTTTCTTCTGATAATTCCTTTTCTGTTGTGGGGTGAAAAACCTTCCCCCCTGAAAATTTGTACCAGTCTGTCTGTTATCTGTCCTATTTTCATAAACATCTATTCTATGAGCAGGATCATACTCTTTTTTCCATATATATGCTCTATTTTCCTCATATTGTTCCACATCACGTTGTAACTTTCTATATTTTCTATCATATATCTTTTCTGCCTTACTATCCGCTAATTTGTACTGCTTATCATATAAATCTTTCCACTGAGAAAATAATAAATCTGTAACAATACTATTATTTAATTTTTCAATCTCATTAATCAAAATGCTTAATTTCTCATCATTTTTCTTAATAATTAATTTCATATAGCTGATGCCAAAACTATTAAATAAATCATTAAATTCATTTTTGGTCTCATGATTCAAAGACACACCCACAGGCATTTTAAAAAATCTGAGTTCCATAGGGACAACACCTAATACAATGCATTTATTCAAATATGCATTATCTACTTTAATGCTTTTAACTGTGAATAATAATTCACCCAAGCTGTATATCATGTCTTTTAATGTGCCTTTGTTATTATGTACATTCCTATTACACATTTCAGAACATGGACCTTAGCAACCACAGAAAAATCAAATTCATTAATTAAAAAATTGTCCAATCTATTCAGATTCCCCGTGTTATGTTGTTGCGCTGAACATTCAACAACTGAAGCTCTAGGGCTAGAAGTGTTGAAAACAGTACCTTTTTTACAGTCCGGTTTAAGTTTATTTTTTGCTGTTCCTGTGTATGTTCTAAGGGGTGCCTGCCGTTTGGGATGAGCTCCCATACGCTTAATATCTTCCTCAACTTGGAACAAAGGAAAATCAAATGTCAGATCCTGTTCATTGCGGCGACTGCTATTATGAGCTAGTAAATGTTCCATACAGATTTTCGAAGAAATTACGCTCCTAGCTAGACAATTAGTCTCACCCTGTCCGTTCGGTATCTCCATGGAAGTAGAATGTTGGGTAACATGAGCCGGGGAGCGCTTGTCCATAATCTCATTAGCAGACCTTCAATTAACTAACGTATTCTGTAGCTGGCCAACAACATCCGTAAGACGGGAAACATTGTCTTTTAAAATAACAAGCTCCGTTTTAATTCACGCCATCTCCTCCTTGTCCAATAAGGTCTCAGTCACTACTTCAGTACTGTCCATAGCCGCTACTATGTACAAACCAAAGCAATGAACATAACTACTAGAGAAACAAATATGAGACTATATGCTGTCTCAGCTAAATAAACCAGTACGAGTGAAACTGGACCCGGTCAAGTAGTAGAAAAACTTTAATGTGAACACACATAAAAACTAATACATCGGTTAAGCGCTTTCATCTGTGCAATACAGACTTCATCAGAACACCAGTATTTATTATATTATGGCTCTTTAAATGAGAGTATTCTCACAGTTGTTTTTGGCACCAAAATGTATTTAAATTTGCTAAAGGATACACTGAACTGGTGTTCTGCTGGGTAAAGGTCAGCATACATCTGTTTGAAGAGCTGGTATATCTGCAAATGTTAGCTGATGTGGCCATAGCCCTGCCAAATCCCACTCCTGTAGTAGTAGCACTACTTCCACTGCTCCATCAAGTGACTGAGGTGGCCACACCAGACGTGGTAGACATCATTCACATTAAGACAGCACCCCAACTTCTAGCCAGAGACATGGAACTAGCAGTGCAACTCCTGCCAGGGGTAGTTCACATGGTGGGGTATTATGGCAACCTCGCTCACTGGGGTTGTTTGAGTTTCTCTATGGGAGTCATTAGCCAAAGTCGAGTGCATATCCACTAGATGTCCTTTGGAAAATCACTTCTAGTAAACCTTAGGTACAGATCACAGGTGTGCCATATGTGGGAATGTGGAAACTGCCAAGGTTATCTGCACACACATTATAGGTGATCTCTTATGCATTATAAACCACCTGACAGTTCTCTGTTCACTGTGTAAAGCTTTTATTTCAATGTGTGTGCAGTCTATAACCCCCAGAACCTTAGGAAAATGCACTATCATACAGAAATTTTGCATGTGGTAGCTCTCTTCTCTGGAAAACATGGAAACCAGATACGCTCTCCCACATGTTGCAGCATTACATTAAGAAAGTGACTTAGTCTTCTTGGGGATGAGGCCATTGCAACCTCACTATGCCCTCCTGCAGGGCCTTTGACAAGTCCCTGCAGCTGGTCTACATAATACTACACATACCCTGGTTTCCACTGGGATGGGTTTTCTATGATTCCCACAGGGTTTCAGATGAGGCACCAGATCTTGACTATTTGCTCTATAGTATCCCTGTCCATCTTTCTAGTGATCTATTGTTTGTAACTTATGAAGTCCATGGTAGTTCAAATGTGGTCTGAACACTCTCTGCCTTCTAGGCCAAGGTAAGGCAGCAGCACCTTGTATTAGAGTCTGTTGCACATATAGATTTATGATGGCTACAGCAACCCCTGGCATTTTCAAAGTGTCTTCATGGCTGTATTCCAACAATATTTGGAATTCAGGGCTAAAGCAAATGCACAGACTAGGTGCTCATTTTATATGCTCCTGAATCTCTCCACCATGGTAATTTGCTTCATTAGCACATAGCTTGGCGTGCTATTCCCTCATTAGCATATTCATCTACTATTCCTTGTTTTGCAGCTGGTCATGATGTGTAATGCTGTTTGTTGAATCACACACAGCTCTTTCATTGCTAGCTCTATGGGCATTCATCAGTCCTGCTCTTGATGTAGTTCTTCATGCCTAATATAATAAAAGAAAAACTGGTCTAGGTTAATCAACATTTTTAACCAGTTTGTTAAAAATGGTAATGCCTCGGCCACAGTGGTGCAGCGGTTAGCATTGTCACCTCATAGCAAGAGGTTCTCTGGTTCGATCCTCGGCTGGTGTGCCTTCTGTGCGGAGTCTGCATGTCCTCCCTGTGGTTGCGTGGGTTTCCTCGGGGTGCTCTGGTTTCCTCCTACATCCCAAAGACATGCTGTAGGTGGATTTTGAACTCTAAATTGGCCCTAGGTGTGAGTGAGTGAGTGAGTGAGTGAGTGAGTGAGTGAGTGAGTGCATGTGTGTGTGTGTATGTGTGTGTGTATCTTCTGTGGAAGGCTGGCAATTCGAATCTGTAAAACTCTACTTCTAATCATGAGCAGACAGGTGATCTACTGTGGCGACCCCTAAAAGCCGAAAGAAGAAGGTGATGCCTTCAGAGGAATTACTGGTAAGGAGATTTCTACTTACTCTCATGTTGCAGCAGGCTAGAGCTGATAACGCTAGTAACAGTCTTGTCAGGGTGCATCTTCCTGGATGAGGGCTGACAGGACCTTCATCTTTCTAAGAAAATGCTTATTAAATGCAGCCCTAATTATGTCATTTTCAAAGAAACCTTCATTCTCCAAATTTAATTTCATAAAACATACCTTGATCCTTTGATGAGTTTGCTTCCTTTGTAATTTTCTAACTTTCTAACTGCTGACACTGTAATGAAGCAGCTCAGAAGAAGCATGAGTATATTACATTTTAAGCTACCATCTGTTAGCGGTTTCTACTGTTATAACACCAGTAAGCAATTACCTGGTATGTACACAGCTTTACTGTGAAGGGAGCTCCGGTTTTGCAGATCGTCATTGCTTTGATACATGCAAGTGTAGTTTCCTTCACTTATATTTTGTGTTGAGAGATCAAACAGAAATGATTTTTCTCCTTTTTCGTTTTGTTTTTTCATGAAGTCTTTCCCGTCTTTACAAAGTAAAAAACTGGCGGCATTAAAAGGAACAGGAGCTACACATTTAATCTTTGTGTTGACAGACAGATTCAGAAAATATATTTCAGGCTTTGTGAGATAACCTAAAGAGACAGAATAAAAAGACAAGTTTATGAAAGGTAATTGTTGCTCTTTCTATTAAGTAAGAGCTAACTTTGTCTTTAGTGACAATTCTTGATGAAAAGTGTTAAAACATCAGCCTAACCTCATTCTAGGTAGTAGCAGAAAATGCTGTCTTTCTTTTGTTTGACATGCCCAACCTAAAACAGATCATTCAAGTAATGAATTAATTGTTTTATATCTTTAAATGTATTAGACCTAATCAAGTGAAGCCCATTGTCAAGGCTGTCTGTGAATAAAAGGTAATAATATAAATTGATGCATAACTTACAAAATAACTATAAAACATTGCACCATTACATTTCGGAAGAGAAAAATATACCCAAAATACAAATATTAAAACATTACTGCTATTGAACAAAAATCTGTTTAGCATTTTTTTAGATTTTGACATACTTTTCCTGGGTTAGCATTCACAGTATTCTATTTTGTTTCACTTTTCTTACATTTAAGAGTCCTCACCAAAGATGTCTACTTTGTTCGGTCATATCATATATCTATGAGTAGAAAAGTAACAGCAAAGCCATGTGAGCACTGGGAAGATAGATTTATGCATACCCATTACATTAGTTAATTAGTATTGTATGTAGATCACATTAATTAGCTGAAGACAAATGTAAGATTTAATGCAAAATCCAGCTTGGCTTTTCTGAAAGTGGGCAGGATATAACCCTAGAAATGGTGCTATTACATAACTCCTCACATTTCTCATAATGAATCCAATATACCATCAAGGTATCGGATCTGGTAGACTCAGTCAAGAAATGCTTAATTTTGGAAGATTCTATTCAGTAACTATTGAAGTTGGTTATGTTATATTTGTGTAATTTGTTCATTCTGTTTGGGGTGTTTCAGTAATAGTGCAAGTTATGTTAATATGCAGTAAAAGTATACAATAAATGAGCGGTCTGGTTAAAAATGATGGAAATAATTGAGGTTAATCTTTTCTACGAGTGGCAAAGAAGCTTCATTTGTTGCTTTAGCATTAGTGGATAACGTGTAATACAACAATTTGATTTATCTTCCTTGTGTGCTGTATTTCATTCTGGCATCTCCTCTTCTATAACTACAGTACTTTTCATGCCTTAATTCTCCATCACTCATGCAGTGTAATTCACTGAAAAACATGTCTTATACATATAAACATGGAATTACGTGTTTGAAGAGGCAACTGACATATTTACCCAAATCAAAATGTCATGTTATTACAACTTCAGTATGTTCTGTGAAACAAACAATATTAAATTCTAATAATTAAAGCAATATCATGGAGTTAATGAACCAGTGACTGATGTGCCATCTTGTCAACCTCTTCTACAGTCTGTACAAAAACATTCACTGTAACATAAACCATACAAGGCAAATACCTCCCTGCTGCATTTCACCTTATGATATACTGTAAGTCATGCCTAGAAAAGCTAAAGCTTATTTTTTAGGCAAAGTTCAAAGGACAAAACCACCACCGTAACAGGTATAAGCATGCAAATCCTGAAGGTAATGCTACTCAATGCTAGAAGTCTAAACCTCAAAATGCACTCTCTCGAGGCACTCCTAAAAATGGAGAACATCACATTGATATCTATGCAGTAACTGAGACCTGGTTCAAGGCTCCAGAGAGCACCCCTGCAATACCAGGCTACAACTCTTACCACATTTTCCGGCCACCAAACCAGGACCGAAACACTAAAGGTGGAGGAGTGCCCATGTTCACCAAGGATATTCACACCACCAGGCTAGTTGCCCAACACGATGCGTCTGAAATTCTCCAGGTGCAACTAACACTAGGTAAGATTGCAATCCAAACTGAATGCTTGCTACACATACCCCACCATGCCCCAAGATTCTCACTACACCTTTCTAAACATACTGGAAAATATTAATATACAAGCAAACACCCTAATACCGGGTGATTTCAACTACCCTGCCATTAACTGGGAAAATTACTCATGTAACAACACCTTTGCCCAATGGTTCTTGGAATTCATAAATTCCAACACCCTGGATCAGTTAATCCATAGTCTCACCAGGGGCTCCAGTATCCTAAACCTGGTCATTACGAACATGGGAAATCGATGCTTCACACCTATGGTCACCCCCTTGTTGTTCATGTCTGACCATAAGCTAATCACCCTTAATATCCACATCCAACCCCCACCCCCCAGTAAGAAAACCTCCATAAAAAACTTCTCCAAAGCCAACTTCATGCTACTCAAGTCGGAAGTGGCAAACTTCATGACACCCATGCAGATGGGAACTGAAAGTTCGACTGCTGAATCCTACACTAAGGCACTGTACGAGCACATCCACTCATGCATGAATCGTGCCATCCCAAATAGAACCAAGATACTCTCCTCCAAAAAAAGGAAGTCAATCTGGTGGTCCCGTGCCATAAACAAACTTTACAACAAAAGGAAGAAACTGTTGCAGAAAAGAGGAAAATCCCAGGATGCAAAAAACTCCCTTACCAGCCTCAGTAAGAAGCTGAGATCCCTCATAAAATCCTCCAAAGCTAGTTACGAAAATAAAATTGCCAAAGATTCCAAAGACAACCACAAGGCATCCTATAACTATGTCAAGAATCTAAATGGCAATGCTCAGATCTGCTCTGAGCTACAACAGAATGGCATTAAATGTACTGATCCTAAGGATATTGTCAATATCCTGGCAGATCAATTCAGTGCCAACTTCACCCCCCTCTCACCCCCTAAACAGCCCATCTCAATACCAGAAGATTGCCAAATTCCGGTAATAACTGCCACACAGATAAAAAATGCACTATCCAAAGCTAAGAATACAGCATCCATGGGACCAGATGACATCCCGGGCTGTGTACTACATGAACTACAAAATGAACTGGCACCTCACCTAAGTGTCATGTTTAATCATAGCCTCACCTCAGGCTTCGTGCCCACTGAGTGGTGCACAGCTACAGTTATCCCACTCCACAAGGGGGGATCCATCTTGGATCCTGGGAACTACTGCCCCATCAGTCTGATGAGCCTGATCTGCAAGGCCATGGAACGTATTGTCATAGAACTTATAAACAAAGACATTGAGTGGTGCACAGCTACAGTTATCCCACTCCACAAGGGGGGATCCTCCTTGGATCCCAGGAACTACCGCCCCATCAGTCTGATGAGCCTGATCTGCAAGGCCATGGAACGTATTGTCATAGAACTTATAAACAAAGACACTGGCAACCTTCAAACACTGGACCCCCTCCTAGTTTGGGTTCTTGAAGGGTCGATCTTGTCTCCTGAACCTGATTGACTTCTTTGAATCAGTCTCCAGAGCTGTGGATGAGGGTAAGGTGGTCCACACAGCCCAGCTGGTCCTCGCCAAGACCTTTGACACCATCCCCCATTCTGGAATTATAGATAGACTTACTAAACTGGGCATTAATCCCTTTGTCACTCGATGGATTGCCAACTGGCTTACTGACAGAATCCACACTGTAAAAGTAGCCGACTCCAAATCCAGCTCCAGGCAAGTAACAAGTGGAGTACCTCAGGGTTCAGTCCTGGGACTGCACTTGTTTGGCATCTACTTCTCTGAAGTACAGGCCAACACTAAGGGACTATGGCTAACAAAGTTCGCAGATGACTGCAAACTGGGAGCCATTATTGAATCCCCAAATGATGTGGATACTCTACAAAAGGGCCTTACAGAAACAGATGCTTGGTGCCAGAGCCATGGGCTCAAGCTCAATGCCAAGAAATGTATAGTTATCCCCTTTGGGAAAAAACATGTACCCATGAATTACCACATAGGTAGCAGTACACTAAACACCAAAAGTGTGATAAGAGACTTAGGGACACAGGTGGACAGTGGTCTCACCTTCAATAATCACATCACCATAACAGTCTGGAAATCCTTCTATGTGGCACACCTCATCACTAAGGGCTTTTCATCCAGAAAAAAGGAGGTCATTGTCCCACTTTATTCATCCCTTATTTATTCCCATTATAGAATACAATGCCCCGTTTGGTATGTACCTCTCAAGACATCTGCAACAACTAGAAAGGCTGCAGAAATACCTCACTAAAAGAATCACAGGCCTAAAGCAGATGCCCTATGCTGACCGCCTTAAAAAACGTCAGCTATACTCTGTCGCATATCGTCTACTCAGAGGTGATCTCTGCTTAACATACAAGATCATGTCAAACCCAGAGCTGTTGGACATGCTACACTTAAAGAAATCCCAATCCCTCAGAGCCACATGTTCCAGGGATCTAAACCTTGTCATCACAATAAACAAAACATGCTGGAGGGAAAAGTTCCTGACCAGAGATTCCCCAGACTCTGGAGCAGACTGCCCATACATGTCAAGCAGAGCGCCTCTTTAGCCCTCTTCAAAAGGAACCTTGACGACTGGATGGGAGAAAGGAAATTCACCCCGGGGATCATGTTAGTCGCCCTGCTAGACAGGGGTCCAGGGAAGTAAATAGTGTGGGAAGAAATAGCCAGGGAATTGTTATGGCTAGGCTTGTATAGACCCTAGGGCCGATAGCCTAGCACCAACCTATGAACCTAATGGATTCCTGACACGACTGAGATACAAGAAACTAACACATAGTAAGTTCAGTCTCAAAAGCTGACTGCAGTGAATTCGGAGAAAGTTACAAACATAACACAACACTTTATATAGCAAGTTGTTTGAAAGACAAGCTGCAGATCACCATCATACCTCAACTGTCCAGACTTTCATAGAATGACCAGAATTTTGCCTCATATTTTTGATCTGTTCCTCAGAAACATTGTGATTTTCTGTCAAATCACTGGGATGATCTGAGGACTGAAGTCATTAACTAATGTCATACATTTGAGATTCAGACTTCAAAAAATGCATGGTGATACAAATCCTGTAATTCTAGCAACTTTCTAAGTTTAGAAGAGTAATATTTAAAATCTGTTCTTATTTTTGGGCCTTTGTTCGTCCATTTTGTCATGCTTTGTCCAGATTTCTAGCACTAAGAGGTTGAGAGGTATGATCACTATGTTACTGATGGAAAGATTTACTAAACTTGTACAGTATAACATTTGATTCCACACTTTCATACAGTCAGGAATAGCACGGGACTGTCACAAATAACAGAAATATGCAGCAAAGTGGCAACCAGAAACTCAAATTACTAAAAGTTCTTGCACATATTATGTCCAAAAAAAAAAAGCCAAACCATGGTATCAGCAGAAATATTTAGTAAAGGTTAAGGACTTTCATCCACAGTACATAAACAAGGACTTCATTAGAACCTATGAATACAGAACCACTCCGTTAATAAACAGCCTTTCCTTAAAATGTAACCAAACCATTCATTCAAAATTAAAGTGGTAAAGTACTATTACTCTGTCAACATATTTTAAAAAAAGTCTTAAAAATACATAAGTATAACTATACAAATATTCAGAAAAAAAATCAGAGAACCTAAATAACAAAATAGAATTCATATCACCTGGTAAATACACAAAATAAAGTACTATATATTGCAGTACATAAAAATCACAACTTTACTCCACAAAACATAGGTACAATTTAGTGCAAAGAATCACAACTTTTGTTGCATGAAGATTAAAATAATTTTCAATGGAGACATTTTCATTGAGTCTTGGTGGACTTACAGCATTCAGCTTCAACTGCAAAAGCAGTTCTTTATACTGTATAAGTGTCTCCCACGGCTGCTCCTAGGGTTCTTGTCCACCTTCTCAATGACTGTTAATAAAAAGTTTTTGCAATTCACACATTCAGTAGAATGTTTGATGAAAGCGTTTTTTTCGTTACACCTTTTGATGTCATAATTATGTTCATAAGTGTGTTTAACTAATGATCTTTCTACTTTACTACTGCAAAATGCATAACAATAACAACAAATAGCACTATAGATGACACCAGCAGTAGCACAATTACAGCCATCAGCTAGTGGAATAGCTCTAGACTGCCCCCTGATCCTTTTCACCCTCAAATATAAAAGGGCATTCATTGCAACAACCACATTTCTTTTCCCTTTAATTAATTTCACCTTAGAAGTATTTTTGCCTTGATGCTCCATTAAACATTTTAAGTTCTGACCCCTTTTATAAATTAAGGGAGGATGATGCACCACAGTTTGTGATGTTTTACTATCAGAATCAAAAATGGATCAATACTTAAAAATAATTCTCTTGATGGTGGCGGTGATTAAGAATTAAACCCTTGTTGTAAAATTCAATGGTCCCTACTACATAATTCGTATTCCTAGTTACCCCCTGACCTAAAATATGGGTGAATTTTGTTTTTCTACAATGCTCAATTTCATTGTTAGTCTCTCCTACAAAATTAGCAGGATATCCTCTTTCCAAGAACATATTCTCTATCTAGATAGTTAGCTGAACCAATACAGAATGCATATATTTCAAAAAAGATGTTATGTTTTTAATATAATTCAGAAATCCAGTCAGCTTTTCAGTAGTACGACTCCATAAAACAAAGATGTCATCCAGATAATGGCTATAAAGTGACAACAGTTTACAAATTCTGACTTAAAAATTAAATTCTGTTCCCAAGGCCACATAACTAAGTTAGCACAAAGGGCTACTTTACACTAGAAAATTAAATCTAGCTATTATGTTTGGGAATAATATGACTTCTAATGGTTCACTCACAGAATTTTAAAAGAAGAGTGCATATATCTCCCCAAGTAATCCCTTGGTGAGCGTATTTGAAAATTTGTGTGAAAGGGACATACAGTTAAATGAATCCTCTGGTCGTGTTTAAATTCACAACTTAAAGTATGAGGAAAGAATATTATTTTTTTATTTAAGTTTGATGACTGGGGAAGTCCACTGGGCCAAGAAGAGCCCATTTTCAGTGGAGGCCCGGGGAGAAGAGCGCCACAATAATTGCAAGTTGTATTTCACATGTTACAAAAGGACATAGTTCATATAGCTAATTAAACATTTAGAGATAAGCTCCATGATATTTGCAAATGGCTTGTCACAATGTTACAAAAATGAAAAGACATAATTCAATATAGAAATTTTAACAGTTACATAAAGTGAATATTTTTGTTATAGACTCAATTGTAGGTTTAACATTTCAAAATATATAGCTACTAGCCATTAGTAGGTTAGGAAAATATTATGCGTGGAGAGGGTAATAGTATATTTAAGATTGGAGAGTATAGTACAATAGATATTAGAGAAAAAAATAGTTTTTAGTAGGGGAGGGATTGTTGTGGGTGGGATGAAATAATAGTAGAGGTAGTTGGATGAGTCAGTTCAAGGTGGAATGGGGGGAGTTTAACTGGGAGCGTGGCAAGGTCATTCCCATTTGGAAGAAAGATGAGACAGTAGCTGAGATTTGAAATTTATATGGTTAGGTAGGTTGCGTAGGTGTGCAGGGAGAGAGTTCCACTGTTTAGCTAAGGAGTGGGACAGCAGTAGATGGCCAGGAGGTTGTAAAGGATTGTGGACCTGAAGGAGATTTTGTTTTTTGGATCTGAGTGAGCGGTTGGGAATGCAAGGTTTTAAGGAAGTAGCAAGAGCTGGGCAGTTGGCAGGTTTAAAGATGAGCTTGTGAGCAATGGTGAGTTGTAGGTAACTGAGGTAATTAGGTAGTTCAAGCCAGCTGAGGGTGAGGAAGGAGTGGCAGTGGTGGGATGAGTTTTTTGAATTGGTTTGAAATTTGGAGATCTTGTGGTAGCAGGATTCAAGTTTGGACTGAAGGCCAAAATGGAGATTGGTGAAAAGAGGAGCACCATACATAATGGAGGGGAATAGAAAGGTGGATGCAAGAGTTTGACAGGTAGAGGGGCTTAGGAAATGGTTGTGCATGTAAAGGAAACCTAACTTTTGGTGGATTTTCTTGATTGTGGAGTGGATGGGGGTGTCATATTTTAGTTCTTCATCAATAATGATGCTAAGAAGCTTATGTTGGGAACAGTTTCAAGGGTGGCATTTTTTTGGCTTTGTATGGTGAATGTGGATTTGTCAATGGAGATTTTGGTAGGGGAAAAAACATTAGTTTGGTTTTATTTGGATTTAGTGCCAGATGGTTAGACTGATCCCAGGTTTCTGTTTTGGAGAAGGCTAGTTGGGTTTTTGCTAGGAGTTCAGGGGGGAGAAGGCTGTGCAGATGATTGTTGAGTCATCTGCATATTGGATGATAGATGAGTCTGGGATGGATTGGTGAAAGTTGCTAATGAATAGGTTGAAGAGAAGAGGGCCAAGAACAGAACCTTGTGGGACGCCTGTGGGTGTGGGAAGGAAGGGGAGGTTGAAGTTTTCCATTGGAGAGCTTGTTGGTGGTTGGACAAGTAGCTGGAAAACCAGGCAATGGTGGTGGGAGAGAGGTGTAGGGTGGAGAGTTGGGATATAAGTAGGGAGTGTGAGATGGTGTCAAAGGCCTTTGACAGATGTAGGAATAGTGTGGATACGAACTTGCCTGAGTCACCTTTGAGGTTTATGGTTTCAAGAAAGGAAAGAAGGGCAGTCATGGTACTGTGGCCAGGGTGGAAGCCATGTGGGGTAGGGAAGAGGAGATTGTTTAGTGTTAGGTGTGCCATGAGTTGGGCTTGTATTGCTTTCTCCTGTATTTTAGAAAGAGGGGAAAGGATGGCAATAGGCCTGAAGTTGATAGCATTAGTATTTTTGCCACCTTTGTGGAGGGGGATGATGTAATCATGGCGCCAGATAGAAGGGATGTATGATTTTTGTATTGCTCTATTTATAAGAATACAGGTGGGATAGGCAATGCTGTCTGCATATTGTTTGAGGTAGGTCGGAGGAAGGCTGTTAGGTGCATTGCAACAGGGTTTGAGTTTGAGGAGAAGTATTTTTATAGTACTTGTGTGGATGGGCTTGAGGCAGAAGGATGTGGAGGAAGGTTGATGATTGTGGTGGTGGTTGGGGCAGGAGGGGTGGTGGTGGAGGAGGGGGTGGCAAGGAGGCTGATAGTTTAGCTATGCAGTTTATGAAGAATGAGTTGAACTGGCTGGCTGTTTCAAGGTTGGAGGGGTTGGGGTCTGGGCAGGGGTTTTCTTTGTTCCCAGGATGCAGCATGGATGAGATGGAGTCCCAGAATGTTTGGGGATTTGTTGAGTGCAAGGACTGGAGTTAGGAGTACTGGGCTTTGCGGTCTTTAATTATTAGTTTTTTTGCGGGGTTTCATAGTTGCTTATACTCTAGGAGGGTGTTAGGGTTTTTATGTTATTGATATTGTTTCCATTTTTTGTCCCTTTGGTGCAAGGCTAGTTTAGTATCTTTTGATAACCATGGGCAGGGATTGGTTTTGATGTGTTTGGTTTGAGGGGCGCTTGCTGATTGAGAAGGGTTAGGAATGAGTGCTTAAAGTAGGAAACGGCATCATCTAGAGCAAGGGTTTTTAGATGGGACCGGTCAGTATGCTTTAAGCATTCAGAGGAAGTTAGAGGGTTGAAAGAGGAGAGGTTGCAGGTTTGGATGTAGTGGTATTGTTTATGCAGTGGAGATGGGAGATGGCCAGCAAAGGCTGGTAGGCGATCGCTGAGAGGATCAGGTAATGTTCCGGCTTTGGTGATAAGGTTTGGGTGAGTTGTTAGGATCCAGTCAATGATGGTACCAGAGGTACCATCTTTATTTGGTCTGGTTGGAGATTGTATTAGTTAGGAGAAGTTGAACAGGTTGATTGTGTGGGACGGGGCTTCAGAGGTAATAGTGTTCCAGTTGATGTTGGTATCACCGAGTATATAGGTTTCATTTTTTTTACTGGAGGAGAACCAGGACAGGATGTTTTCAAGAGTTTTGATATTATCACCAGGGGGAATATAGAGGGCAGCAATACATATGGACTTGTGATTGTTTACTTTAGTAAACCTATTATAATTTCAGCGTTTGGCAAAGGCTGGTATTTTATTGGGGTAGGGAGTTATGCTATGGGAGGTGGGGTAGATTATTGCTACTCCACCTCCTTTTTTGTGGGCTCCGTCATTGTGAATGATTTGAAAACCTGGTGGTAGGATTTCCCTGTCTTCTATATAGGTTTTCAGCTAGGTTTCAGAAACGGTGGTAATGTCGGGGTGGTTATGGGAGAGCCAGGCATGGAGGTCAGGGATTTTGTTTTTTAGGCTTTGTGCATTAAGTGTTTTAAGGCGAATGGACTTTGAGTTTGTAGGTTGAATGGAGGGTTTGGTGAGACTGATGTTAGGGATGGGTCCGGGTTCGGGTTGGATGTCAACGGCTAGTGAGGGAGCGATGTGGTGGAGTAGAAGAGTGAGGCAATGTGTTGGGCAAGGGTAGCTTGGGTTGTGTGAGAGTAGTGATTTTCTGGTACCACATTTAAGAGGGGAGTACAGGGGGGGTTGGGTTTGGAGCAGTTTTGGTTTGAAGAAATAGATTGGGTTAGAGGTAAAGAGTTCATGTGAGATGGAAGAGTAGGAAGGGAAGTGAGGTTGATGGTAAAATGTAGTGGAGTATGTTTGAGAGTTATGACAAGGTTTGGGAAAAAGTGTGAGATAGGTAAGAGGAGAGAGAGAGATTAGTAGGGCAAATGGGGTTATAGGGAGAGATGTTATGTATAGAGTATTGTATTGTAGGAGGGGTGGATGTTTGGGGTAATGTAGATCTACAGGTGGGTGGGGTTTGGCTTAGATGTATTGTGATTGGAGAGGTGTTGAGTGGGGAGGAGTCAGGGGATGTATAAAAGTAGAAGTAGTGGGGGTGTGTGATATTTGGGGGCAGGGTAGAGGAGTGGAATGAGCCTGAAGGGTGAATGGAGCGGGTTGCATCTTCTGGAGGAGCAGCAGTCACCAAACAGAAAACAGTGAGAGGTTGGCAACTGCAGAAATAGGGCAGCCTATCATTTTGGTTTGAATGTTACCTTTCTCTTTGTTTTTATGATTTCTGCACCAATGGGGAGATGCAGTTCACTGAGAAGTAGGAAAGTAATGTAGTTATGCCAGGGGTTTTAGAAAGGGACATGCAATAAGTGCACACTACTGAGGAATGCCCGTGGGACAGACAGAAACAGAGTGTAGTCAGGCAGAGGTTTTTAGTATTTGAAGATGGCACCGCACCTGAGGGGAGGAATAAGTAAACTCTCAAGAGGAAGAGGTAGGGAATAGACAGGATTGACAGGGCTGGGAAGCTTACAATAAGATTATGTTAGGAGACCGAGAGAAGGGTGGGGGCTAAGAGCCAGGGCTTGGAGAAAGCTGTGAGAAAACAGGTTTGACAGGACTAGAAAACTTACACTAGTATTATGTTAGAAGAACAAGAAAAGGGGGGGCTATGGACCAGGACTTGGAGAAAGCTGTGAGAAGAGAAGAACAATCAACTAGCTAGCCCAGGTCAGTACCTAAAGGTGTCTGTTTATCTGTGTGAATTCAAAAGCAGATTTAGTAGAGCATCAGGGAAGTAGAATATAAAATAAATGTAAAGCTTTGGGAAACTGTATATATTTGTTACAATAAGCAGGAGAATAAAATATAAGAATATAAAAGAAATGTGATATACAAGATAAATAAAATATAAGAATATAAAATAAATGCAGTTCTTTGGAAAAATGTATATATTTGTTACAGTGAATGGGAGGATAAAAAAGGGGGGGGTCCAGTAGTTTGTACAGCAGAAGAATCAGTAGGAGTATCACAGAGAGAAGATTATAATAGATGTACACTGCTCATAGTCTGTTGATAAAAGTAGAACTTGCAGTGGCTTTTACTGGTTTGTATAGTGTTTCACTCTCCATGTTCCTGTATGCAGGCAGTTGCTTCAGTTTTTTTTTACTACTTTATGAATGGAAAAAATTATGAAACCACATAATGGTGGGGGGATTGTTTTGATGAATTTGTTTGGCTATTCCAGGAAGATGCTGGATTCAATATGTGACAACAACAAATAGTTTTCTGTTTCTATTAATGAAATTAATGTTGGTTATCAGAAAACATTTTTACTGTGTCTTATTACTCGTTTAAGTTTATAAGTTAATAAGTTTTTGATTTTTGATAAATTCCTATTATTCCTAGTATTTCTGGCATTTCCAAAGTGCATAAGGATCTGCTAAATCCTCATTCCTCTTTAAGATTAATTGTGGCAGCTCAGTGTTCTAAAACTTACCCTGGGGCTGCGCTTATTGATTGCAAGCTAAAACATTTTTGATAGATATCCATATATGCTTAAAGATTCATGGGATTTTCTTGAGTGATTTACCCCAGATTTGTATGATGACAATGTGCCCTTTGTTTGTATAGCTGTTGTAGATCTTTTTAATTCTGTACCATAGTACACGGGGATGGAATTTTTTCTGACGTTTTACTGGTTTATGAATTGCTGTTGGCAGATAAAATAAATACCTTAGTGAACTGCATAGAACTAGTCCTTAATAATTGCATTTATTTTGAAGGGGACTATTGCAAGCAGATTCAGGGTATAGCTATGGGTGTGATATGTGAACTCCTTTATGCTAACTTTGTTATGTTGACTTGGGAATAGAATTTCATTTTTAAGTCAGAATTTGTAAACTGTTGAATACCTTACACCCATTATCTGGATGACATCTTTATTTTATGAAGTAGTGCTACTGAAAAGTTCACTGAATTTTTGAATTATATTGAAAACAGGACTTCTTTTTTGAAATTGATGCTTTCTGTTTCTTTTGATTCAACTAACTCTCCAAAATAAAAAGGGGGTTTGAGTCAAGTATTTATAGAAAGCCCATTTTTCTAATGCTTATTTGCATTAAAGAAATACTCACCCTTTGGCTCAAAAGAGATCATTAGTCAAGGGCCAGTTTGTTAGGATTTCCAGGATGGTTTTGAATGATGATGTTTTAATCAGGGAAATCCTTAAATTGGAGAATATGTCCATGGAAAGAAGATATACTGTTAATTTTGTAGGTGAGCTTAACAGTGAAATTGAGTATTGTAGATAAACAAAATTTGCTCCTATTTTAAGTCGAGGTAACTAGACATGAAAACTCTCTAGTAGGGACCACTGAAATTTACAACACATGTTTAATTCTTAAACACCATCATTTGAATAAGGGTGTCAAGAGAAGTATTGGTCCATTTTTTATTCTGATAGTAAAATATCACAAATAGTGGGGGATCAACCTCTCTTTATTTATAAGAGGAGTCAGAATTTAGAATGTTTACTGAACCATCAAGGCAATCATCATTCTAGGGTGAGATTAATTAAGGGTACGAGGAAATTTGATTTATGTAATCAATGCCCTTTTATATTGAGGGTGAGAAGGTTGAAATCAGGAGCAGTCTAGATGTATATGACTTGCCAATGGCTATAATTGTGCTACTGTTGTTATCTACATTGTAATGTGTTGTTACTATAATGCGTTTATATTTGCAAAACAGAAAGGTCATTAGGTAAACACATTTATGAACACAATTATGACATCAAATGGTGAAATGAAAAAAAAAACATTTTGTTCAAACATTCTACTGAATGTGTGAATTGCAAAAGATTTTTATCCACATTCCTTGAGAAGGTCAATAAAAAAACATTGCAGAAGCCCTTGGGAGACACTTATAGAGTATTAAGAATGGCTTTGGCAATTGAGTCTAAATGCTATAAGTCCACCAGTATTGAATGAAAATGTTTCTATTATAAGTGTTCTTAAGCTTCATGCAGCAAAGTTGTGATTTTCTGTATTTTATTGTAATGTATAGTAGTTTATTTTTTGAATTTATCCATTGATATGAATTATATTGTGTTTTTAGGTTTTTTGATTAATTTTTTTCAGATATTTGTATTGTGTAGATGTGACAATACTTGAGAATTTAGTATTTAGTATTTATTTTATATTGGAGTATGTGTTTTTAAGCAAGTTTTTTTCTTAATTGATTGATTTAACCAAATTCATTAATTCAATTTGTGCTAATTTTTTAGGTATATATAGACCTCTTCAAGCATGTGAATTATCCTTGTTCTGATGAAGTCATTGTCTATGATTAAAGCACTCAACAACTAATGGATTGTGCTGTTGTTTGATTTAAAGTGGAGTTTTCCTTGACGGCTACTGGATGCATTACTTTTGGCTACTAGTATTTTTTCGTGCATCCTGGAACTTTTTAACATTTGGTGAGTTTGTATTTTGGTTCCTGACCACATGGAATCTCCTCCAACTCCAGAGCTGAATAGTGGGTCCATACAAGCCTTATTGCCTGAGGGGATACCCTTAGGGTAGGCAGCAGAGCTACACAAGCTCAAACAGGATGTGCAAATGCTTAAAAGAGAGCTTTCATGGTTTATTGACTTGCTTACTATACAAAGTATTGGAGGTGGTAAGCATAGCAGTCCGATTAGCTCGGACAAAGTAATTATATGTTTGGGCAGTTCATTACCAAACATTGGGAAAGGTGATAAACTTCCCGAGCCCTTTAATTTCTGTTCTTTGGGCTTTAGTAACAGTAATCAGACTAATTCAATCAATAATATGATGGAAACTCTTCCTGGATTGCAAACTGGTAAAAAACTTTGTGATGTCACCACTACGGCACAGGTGCATTGTTCCAACTGCCAGGATGGAGGAAAGTGTAATGGTGGTGCTTCTAATAGCGCTGTTTACCATGGGCGGGATGTTTTTAACATTACAGATGAACAGGTTGGAGCTGTACCTTGTTTGCAAACAGGTACTGTAAACATTTTTCCTGTATCAGGGAACAATTCCGGCAATGTTTTTAGGTCTCCAGTTATACCGGGGAATCAGCATGCTAGGACAGCTGCTTCAACAACGAAGGGTGGTTTGCATCCCAGCTCCAAATTTGACTATCTTATTAATAAAAATGACACTTTTTCTAAAGAACAACCAGATGTATGAGGCAACACTGTCAATGCTGATAATATGCACTTTAAATCTTTAAAAGACATTGGGCAGGATTCACGAAGCCTCTGTGTAAGAGTTATAACTCACACACGGAGGCTGCAGTTAAACGGAGTGATGTCAGCATGCTTTGCATATTCATGAGAGCATGCTGAATCACACCTAAGGCTAACACGGTCCATGTAAGACAGTAGGGGGCGTGTCCGTAGGCCGAGCCCTGTAAGCGGACACGCCCCCAGAAGAGGAAAAGTGCCCAAAGTAAATACCCACGACAGAGTCCAGGGAAATGTGAATAAACAGAACACAACACATGCCCCCACAGACTATGAACAGAAAACATATAAATAAACATGTTATATATTTTTTTAAATTGTAAAATGTTTAACCATGAGTGCTTCGTTTGCGGCGTGCCCGTAGCGCAGCTACAGTTAGCAGTCAGTGGGAAAGCATATAAGAACTAAATATGCAAAGTAAGCCAACAATCAATAGCGTAGTGGTAGAGATGTTGGCTGAAGAGCAGGCATTCATGGTTCGAGCCCCACAACACCAATTTTTATTTTTAGCAAAATAAGCACGAAACAAGTCCCTGACAAATATGTACACATAAAACCACATTTTATTTAAAATGTAATGAAATAGCCCATTTATACTGAAGAAATGTGAGGTAACAAAAGAATAAAAAATGCCAGATGTGCCCATAGCTGAGCTACAGTTTAACAGGGTGAGTGCATCTGCCCGTAGGTGAGCAGTGGTTTAACTGGTGCAAAATGAGTGCCCGTAGCTGAGCAGTGGTTTAACATGCTAAATCTATGTGCCCCTAACTGAGCTGAGCGTAATATGTGTGCTGATAGCCAAATGAGGCTTAAACCAGCATACCCCATTTGCGCGGAGCTGCGCACCGCACAAACAAGCTAACCAACAGGCAACGTTGAGCAAGCTGTATCAAAACTGCCTTTACACAGACACACCCCTCAGCATGTCTAGACAGTCATGAAAAATAAAAAGCAGTGGCCAGGTTCGAACCCAGGATACTATACACCATAGTCAAGGTACCAAACCACTAAGCCATGACAGCAGTACCTAGAAATGCAATAACAGCTAATATATAGGAATTAATACAAACTGGAGCATGACAATGCAGGTTTACTGAAGTTGATACAATTCCAAAATGGCCAATCACAGATATGTGCGGGAAAAACGGACTATATAAGCCCCATAGGCGGGAATACACAGCATAAACGATTGTAGAACTGAACTGCAGGCAGAATGACAGGAGTAGGAGAGGGTAGTTGCTTTCGAGCACAGAGGTGGGGTGTTGAGGACTCCAGGTACATGGTCTGGCTCCTAGTCCACAATCATGAGGCCCAACTCATGCAGGGCCAGGTCCTCTGGGGAGCATACAGGGCTGAGGCGTGGGACTGGTTGGCTCATGATCTCACCAGTGCCACAGGAATTACAAGGACTGGTGAGCAGGTCCGTCACCACCATGCGGACCTGAAGAGACGCAAGCAGGACCAACTGAACCTTTGGATCCAGGAGGCCCGGCAAACGCCCAACGCCCCACTACTGAGTAAGTTACATTTAATTATGTATGTAAGAAATTAAACTAGCTGATATTATGGAGATGTGTATTCCAATATTACTTCATTTATATTACAGCTGCAGGTGTCTGTTCTGCGAACCGCAGAGCCTATGGCGATAGGCTAGTGCGGTTGCGCCACCAGGCAGGTCAGTAATCCACTACCAGTAACTGTAAAGAAATATAAAAGTATGACAGTCAGCAAAAGAGTGCAGTGTAGTCACTAAGGAATAAAATGTGCAAGTAACAGTGTGAAAGTGTCTGTAAGTATTGCTTGATTACAAAAGTGTGTTTCAGCCTGTAAGTTAAACCGAAAAATGAAAATGTCTGACATAAATTCTGAAATAAAAATGCCCCACCTGAAAGAAAATAGTACACAACCTGCAGCAGGTTGAAAAGTATAGCTGCAGAAGATGATGAAATCACATGTGTGAAATATATCCCTGTTGAAATACTGAAACATGACAGAAGTGAGACTGCTGGAAAGGATTGTAACAACTACAGGTAAAACATGTCAATAAAGCCTAGAAGTAAGTACCATCCTGAATAGTAAAATGAAAGCAAGTGAGAGAGTGTGAGAAAGTGTCATGAATCCAGCAATACAGTAGTAATAACCCCTGAATAAAGTATACTGCAGTCAAGACAGAATGAAATGCATGTCAGAATCAAAACCAAACAGCGAAATCTGTTCAAAGTGTTGCTGCATCTGGAATGTGTATCCCAAAATCTGGATATGTTGCTCTCAGTCTGCAATATGCAGATAGGATGATTGTCTGATATACCAAACATCCACACTTGTCTACAGCTATATAAAGCAAATGTAGCAGGATGATGTAACTGAACAAAGCTAGATATGAATGTGTATGAAGAACAATAAAATGTATATTGATGTTGCAGTAACAGTCCTATCACCAAGTTGAAATAGTTATCATATAGGAAACTGTAGTTAGAACAGTAGTGTGTATATATCTGTAGCTATTAGAAATGTACAGCATATGTATTGGTATTTGAAGGTGTTAATATTATTTTCTTCACCCCACCCTATAATCACATATAACCCATTCCACGTGAAAATGGTATGTGCAATACAATTAACACCCCTGGACGTTTGTCCTGTTGGGTCATATATATTTGCATGTCCGTTGATGAATCTGCCCTGTTCATACATCCAAACCTGAAGGCCTGTTGCCATCAATTAACCCTGCATGTTGTTGGACTGTGTATTGCTGTTCAAATTATGCATGTGTTATGCATGCTGTTCAATGGTGTGAATATCTGGGTGTTTGGTTAATGGGAATACTAATGCATGCTGTTACAACTAATTGTGAATGGTATTATATGTCACTAACCCAAACTGTCGTGACATAATGCAAAACATAGGACGACAGGGAAGGCGGGTTCCAGTGGCCCCACCTCTCCCACCTCAGCTGGCGAGTGCACCTGGCACTAGTGCCGAGTCCGGACCCTCCTCCAGTGGCCCTGTGCCACCTGCAGGTGGAAGCGCTGCAGGGGATGGGGCTCACCCCCCCCCTCTGCAGGTGTGGCCGGAGAAGAACCACCACTCACCCTCCGTAGCATCCAGACTGAGGTGCGTAGGGAGATTCGGGACTCTGTTCTCGAGCCCCTACACCAGCTTGAGGCATGGGTGGCACAATTAACGGGCATGCCTGTTGCCCGGCCTACACAGCCCCCAGCACAGCCCCGTCCTGGGCAGTGAAGGAACAGTGGCAACTGCCTATGGGTGGGGATATCAGTTCCACTGTTGCCATCTGTGGGCTCATGGGCTCTGGATATCCAAACCTCCGTCCCCGTCAATTGTGTAACCCCCCCACATGTGTCATACACTGCCCCTGTATGCGTCTTGTTTGTCTTGTCTGTTTCCCTACCCAACCTACCTCCCCAGCTGTACCGACTTCCTTCACCTGACATACCACTCTCACCTGAAAAAAAAAAAAGGGCACTCTGTACCCACAAAAAAATTACGCCCCATACATAGCTGCCCATTCCGCACACATGTCTGCTGGACATGGAATCTATCAATTACAATTGGCTGTACAACAAGTATTATTGTTGTCCTGACACCTCTCTCAGGGGTGGAAGGTTTCAAATGTCACACCAAATTACATACATATGCACAGCTGTTGCTGATGAAGAAATGGACAGCTATGGGCCTTACTGCAAATCCCAAGCTTGTTTCCCTACTGTCTTAACCTCTTTGTGACCCCTTTTTCATCACTTTCCTGTCTCCCCATTTTCATTTCTTTCAAAGAAAATAGCGCGGGTGTGCGCCAGAGTAAGCACTGTTAAGCGGTTGTAAGCAGGTGTGCGTGTGTGTGCGCAGAGCTAACCACCAGTGCGCATGCGTGAGCTCCGTGCAAACCAGCGCTAACCCGGTTACAACTGCTTAAAAGTGCCTTAGTCACTTTGATTGACAGGTCCTGTACTCAGTTCAAAAGCAAAATAAAATCCCACTGTCAGTCCCGAACCCAGGACCTTGGAAACACTAGTCTGCATGACCTACCACAAAACCATGACTCTTATACAAGAACATTGTGCTAAAATAAATATAACATGTAATAGTAGGGATGAATGTAAAGGGAATACAGGATGTGTAGTACCCAAAGCATGTCATGTAGAATTACTGTCAAAACTACTGGATTCCCACAATAGTACTGTGTGAACACAAACAGCCATGCTAGTTGGTAGCTTGTAGGTAATAATGTCAGTTAAAGTACATATATAAATGTATGTATATGTACACATATATATATATATATATATATATATATATATATATATAAATAAATAAATATATATATATATATATATATATATATATATATAGTTGTAGGAGTCATTGTGCATACACACTTACTACAGGGAACATGAGAGAGGAATGGAGAAATGTGAATCTACAACACAGCCTGAATCATGAAAGAGATACTAACCTTTACACTCACAAAACACTGTCCACAGCATACCAGCATGGTCCCCGCCCTTACAATCTGAAAGAGCAACGCCTATCCCACATACCCTTTTATAGCACTGACCTGAAATCACAGTGAAAACTGCAATCAGTACACAACTGGCTGTATGCAATTAGCAAATGCTGGCTTACAATTGGTGCAGAGGCCATCACATGGACCTATGCAGATACCTACAAAAGCATCCAGTACTAACACTCCACACATGCAATACATTCATTGCACTATCTGGAAGCAGACAGAGGGAGTGAGAAAAGTGAGAGAGAGAGAGAGAGAGAGAGAGAGAACAAAAAAAAAAAAAAAAATTATACACTGTGACTCTGTCACCCCAAGCTGTCAGCAGTGACAGTAGCAGCAGCAAGCAAAAGCAGTGGTAACGCAACCAGCTGCGACAAACACAGGTAATGCAAAGTAGCAAGTTAATAGTGTGCATACTGTGAACCCTCCAAACGTGTCATAGGTCTGTATCTATAGTTATGTCCATGTAATATGTTGTGTGTACATAGTTCCACCAAAAGGGGATGACCATACATTACATGTCAATCAGTCTTAGGCCATGATCCTGGCAGCAGTTGTCTGTGCGTTGCCCCCAGCAATGGCTGTAGTGACTGCTTTGAAAGGTCAGCCAGGTTCAAAAGGCAGGATCAGCCCATCACAAAGGCACACTGGCTGGGAACAAGTGTCTGCAGGTACCCGATATCACTGCATATGCATCCCATACTGCATAATTCCACAGCTTAGCAGACCAGGCCGGTTATGCATATGATGTGGTAGTTCCCAGGGTCAGTCGAGGTGCCTCCTTAGTGGTGTGGGACCACTGTCGCTGTATGCTACTGTCCAGGTACATATCCTGTAGTACGGCCAAGATAAATTATCAGTGTTATATGCAGTTGTATGTCCTCTCGGAGTGCAGGTAGCACACATCCAGGGATACCATGAGGTCACAGTGATGCTGTGTGCTCTGCTCTGCTGAGGGTGGCCCTCACCTGGACATGTGAGATGATAGGGAGGTTACATACAGCTGTGATAAATATTTCAACTGGTGGGGAGAAGGAGGCCGGATACGTGCACCGAACATGTCTGCAAGACTGTTGCCAATATCCATGTGTTTGGTGAATGTTAAGTAGGTGTGTATTAACACAGAGCATATCTGAGGCATGTGGTCCATATGTGCAACATAACTGAAGAAGGCCTTGTGGTCATCCATAGTGTTTGTGGCCATTTCCCTCCCAGAGTAGGCCGTGGCCGTTGTTATGACGGACCGTAGTGTAGTACCAGTGCTGACCACAGATGCCTTCCCTTAATGTGAATGTGCTCTGTCCTGCAGTAGCCTCCTGCTATTGTTATACAATCTGCCTCTGTCTGGGGTCACCGGACAGGATGCCTAACCTTTGTGCATAGGGTCTGGGTTAGAAATGTGTGTGCAAGTTCCATGCAATCTGTGGCATGTCCGTGGTAAGCATTTGCAAAGGGGTCATCAGTGTGGGTTGTGGCTTCCACTGGCCCAGTGTGCTGCATGGATACCATCTCAGTCCCAGCAAGTGAATAACTGTCTAATCACATACATATCAAAGTAGTCTACTGTGCTGGTGGTGGTGGTGGGATATGTATATCCAGGCCGAGTAACTTCTGTCCACATCACAGTAGTGGATGGCATCCCACATACAGTACATTGGGATGCCCCAGAGTGAGGTTGTGCATTGGACCTGTCAGTGTGTGCTGACCGATGGGGCATGCTACTATGTTGTGTGGAATGTGGCAGGTATTGTTGCACAGGTGTTGGCTGAGCACTGATATCTGGCCATGTACCTGTGTATCCACCACGACACACACACATGCAACATATGGGAGTAGTAGTATATCACTACACATGAGTATCATGTATAGTATGTGTGCCATATATTGCTGACATAGTCTGCTGATATCCTGTTTGTGTTCTCTTCCAGGGAGATGGCGCATCAGCGTAATCCCACTTACTCTGTAGCGGAAGACGAGGAGATCCACCAGAGCCTGCTGCGGGAGTATGACATCCTGTTTTCTCGCACCAGTCAGAATCAGCAGGAGAGGGCTGCACTGTGGCAAGACCTTGTCCGTAGGGTAAATGATAATGGCACGCATAACAGGACATATGAGCAGGTACAACATCACTGTAGTGATTTAATCCGAAGTGTCCATCAGCGTGCATCAGATATCCACAGGCAACAGGTTGCCACAGGAGGTGGGGTGGCCACACACCCCCCCCTCACCAGACTGGAGGGGCTACTCCTAAGTGTTGTGCCTCCAGCCCCGGAACAACAACAGCAGTACACCTGCATTATGATGGAGGCTGGTTCCACACAGCAGCACGACATGGAGCATGCAGGTAATATGCCATATGTACACTTGACTGTTCTGTACACTGTATCATATGCAATATCAATGGCACAGTTGTGCCCACTGACATTAATCTCATCATTTCTGCAGGTCCCTCCGGGGTTACAGCAAGGCAGGCCATCCATGCTGGTGAGTGTGTTTAACATAACCTATAATAGTCCTGATAATGCTAGTAACAGTAGTATAACTCAGTAGTGCTCTGTGTGTATACTGCGGGGTGTGCATGTGTGCAGGTGTGCCTGTGCCCATGTGTGCATGTGTGCATGTGTGCAGGTGTGCCTGTGTCCACGTGTGCATGTGTGCCTGTGTCCACGTGTGCATGTGTGCATGTGTGCCTGTGTCCACGTGTGCATGTGTGCATGTGTACACGTGACCACGTGTGCATGTGTGCATGTGTCCATGTGTGCATGTGACCACGTGTGCATGTGTGCATGTGTGCATGTGTCCATGTGTGCATGTGTCCACGTGTGCATGTGTCCACATGCGCATGTGTCCACGTGTGCCTGTGTGCATGTGTGCATGTGTGCCTGTGTGCATGTGTGCATGTGTGCATGTGTCCACGTGTGCATGTCTGCATGTGTGCCTGTGTCCATGTGTGCATGTGTGCCTGTGTCCATGTGTGCATGTGTGCATGTGTCCATGTGTGCATGTGTGCATGTGTCTAGAAGTGCATCACTGGTAACAATGTCTGGAGACTGTAAACTGTGTTTCCTGTCTTCCTCCCGCAGGTTCTGGTGCTGCTCTGGTGACCTGCAGCAGAGAACCTGAATCTTGTGCCATGGGTACTGGTAATGATAATATTTGTGTAATGGTACAGGAAGGTGTGTCAGGGTCCACCATTGGTCAGCCAATTGACAGTACACAGCTGTCAACCCCATCATTGTGCACAGTCATCCTGCCAGTACATCCTTTGTCACCATTGTCCCTAGGTGATGGACAGGATACAGTGGGAATAGACCAGGGTAATGTGGTACCTGTGGCACATGCGTTCCCACACAGCAACCATGGGCAGGGTCCTAAGATGGTATCACACAGACAGTTGCCCATGGGTTCTCGTGGGAGCATCCGTGGGCGTACTGCCTCTGGCTGACGTGCCCAAAGAGGTCTGTCAACCTCAGCTATGTTTCGGACTGTCATGCAGGCACAGTCGCGTATGGAAAGGTACACCAGACAGGGTCTGAGGGAGCTGAGAGCATGTCGCACAGCCATGACAGACAGTATGCGTGACATTGCGGATGCTATCCGTAATTTCACTGATGTCATAGACAGACGTTGTGGGGACATATTACAGCAGTTCCACAACCAGATGTCCATGAGCCAGGGCAATGGTGGGCATTTGCGGCATCGACATGGCCGTATGCCGGCAACAGCAGCAGCAGCTGGCAGTCAGCGCAGATGACAACAGGCTCGCGCATGCCCCCATAGTGCCAGCAGCAGCCCCAGCAATGCTGGGTTTGTGCTGTCATCGGAACGCCCCAGGAGACCACGTGCACATGGCTCTGGACAGTCCCAACAGGGACCTGTGTCCAGTCAACATACTCCCGCTTCTGATGACAGTACCCAGTCTGGCTTAGCACTGGATACGGTCCGTAGCACCCCTGCCAGGTACAGGTACCGTGTCCGTGCCCACAGACACTGATCTGTATGACCTGCCAGGTGCAGTCTGTGGCTGTCCACAAACCCCTGTATATGGCAGCCATGCGGTGGAACTGTGTGCGTGCATACACACATGCGAAATGTTAACACCTAGGGCAACCACATACATGCACACACTGCACCAACACTGCCTCACCCTGTACTCCTGCCCCTCACCAACACACATACGCACACATGTCAATTGGTGGTATCAGTGGCTGACTCAGGCATACCTAATCCACACCCTGTGCATATGATGACACTGTGCCACCTCCTGCAATCTCCAACATCATTGCGGGAACAGGTAAACACGTTGCTGATGCACAGGGTGACTACATAGAAGTGTATTAGTAGTATCATGTTGGCAACAGTACAGTGTGCTGCTATGACTGTGTGTATATCCCAGCATGCCTGCTGCAGTAACTGTATGAATGTCCTGAATTGTTATCTGCACCCATAGTACATACCAAAGTGTAACAGCTGCACATAATTGCATGCCGGTGGTAAGGTTGTCAACAGATAGCCGCATACATGGGTAGCACAGGGGGAAAGCTAACGCAAGTAGTGATATGCAATGGTGGACATGTACAGTAATGGTGTCAAGTTGCCCACAATGACTATGCAATGTGGATGTTCGCGCATGTAGATATGTGTGCAGTACCAATGTAATCCAAATCACAAATAACTATGACATAATATCAGTTCTACCACGGGCATCTGCGCTGTGTATTCCTGGGTACATGTTGATAGTGTCTACATATTTGCATTGTTACTTACTGTTATTGTTACCCCTTCTTTGTTGTACAATGCACTACTTCCAGCCCTGTTTACTGTAGCTTTGTTTGCATGCATGTTTGCTTGGGGTTCCCTGGAACACTGTTTACACCTGCAATGCAGAGTTATAGTGCTTCTGTAGACTCCTAGTGACATCTGCATAGCGTACTATACATATGTCAACTTTACACATGACAGAACGTCACTGTCTGTCCTGTATGCATGTATGTTGCCTGTGACACATTGCACATGTCTTACCTGGCATTTACCCACGTGTGCAGTCATATATGCCAGTGCTATGAAACAGTAGCGGTACACCCACACATACACACCTTCAGTATGTTGTTCCCCATTGGCCCTATGTGTTGGTACTCACCATGGCAATCACACTACTAGTGTAGCATGTGCAAAGGTACCCTGTGAATCACCTCTATGGTCCAATTGTGGTTTATGTGAGTTATGTGGCAATGTCACAGCTGCCATATGTATGCAGTCAGCCATCACCCTTGGCCAGGAACGTACAACACATGTGTGGGATGCCACCACACAGCCAATCTGGGGACTAGGCTCTCTGAACCCAGTAATGCCATACCCTGTCAGGTGGCATGTCATATATACTACATCCTGGACAAACTTCAACCCCAATCCCTGCTGCTACTATTGATAAAACCCCTGAAGATGTTTCTGATAGTTTTGACCAATTCTTTACTGAGACATTTCAGGCCCTAGCTAGCCATCTACCTCCTAGCTCCCCTGGTCCTGAAAGTAGCACCCCTAGAAACCTACTTGCGTTCAACTGCCAACCAGTCGCCACTTCACTTCTCCGTACCTTGATTGAAACAATGAAACCCACTACACTTTCTGCTGATCAACTCCCTGCCGAGTACCTATCAAAATCCAATGATGCTATTGCTTACCCCGTCTCAAAAGTAATCAAATGAACCATGGTAGAATATAAATTTCCGACCATCTGGAAAATATCATATGTAATCCCACTTCACAAAGGAGGCAGCTCTACTGAATTCTCCAATTATAGGCCAATAGCTATACTCTCTCCACTTGCAAAGATTATGGAAACTTTATTCATAGACAATTCATGCACCAACTAATCCAAAATCACCTTATGGCAGACACTCAGCATGGCTTCCGTCGTCATCACAGCACTACTTCAGGCCTCCTAGCCTTTACTAACACCATAAACCATACTTGCAACACTAATTATATATCCTCATCCCTCTTTTTGGATCTTTCCAAGGCATACGATATGGTTGATCACCAACTTGTAATCCACACCCTGCAAACATTCTGTCTAGATACTGGAGCCTTCCAATGGTTTCAATCCTACCTGCATGGTCGACAGCAGGCTGGCCTCTGGCAGAACAAACTCTCTAACCTTCTACCTAACACCCTCAGAGTGCCACAAGGCTCTATACTAGGGCTCTTGCTGTTCTCCATCTTCATTAACGACCTTTATACTGTCATCCCAAAAGTCAGCTGTATCCAGTATGCTGAAGACTCTACTCTGATCTGCTTAGCCACATCTCCAGTAGAGTTATGATCAGCTACCCAGACCACCTTTAATACAATAGAAAACTGGCTTTCTGAACATCGTCTGATCCTAAATCCCAAATAAACTAAACTGCTGTTATTTCACCAACATGTAGGTCTACCGCTTTCACCTTTACCATAACATCAACTGATGGCACAATAATATCCCCTGACCCATCTACTAAACTATTAGGTGTCATCATAGACAATAATCTCAAATGTGACCTACATGTTAACCAAATTATCAAAGCCATCAATAAAAAACTAGGGTCACTTTACAGAATAAAAGCCTTCCTAGCCCCTTCAGCTAAAGGTGCCATAGCTCGCTCACACCTTCTTTCAACCCTTCTGTATGCATCCCCTCTACTCTCGAATATGAACAAGACTGTCCTTAACAAACACTCAATTTGCTACAACCACATTGCCAGGTTTGCCACTGGGCTGCCTTTTAGGACACATCATTGCATCAATCTAAATCAGCTTGGTTGGCTTGCAATACCCAGCCTAATACAGTATAACCAACTGATTATGGCCTATAAAATCCTCTATAATCCGGACAATACTCCTGCACTTCAAATATTATCACCCCCTATAACAATCCTAGACCGCTTCGATCCTCTAACAAACTACTAATTCAGACTAGCAAATAATACAGCCGGCGATTCTCTCTTTGCAAACTCTGTAAGTAGATCCTGGAACTCACTTCCAGCTGATATTACCTTACTTTCCACCTTAGGTCAATTTAACACTAGACTCAAACAACATTTGTCACTTAACTGGCTATGTCAATTTATCAAGCCTGGCTAACTCGAATGTGTAAAATCTGTGAACCAGTTTACTGTGTAATTTAATTTAATCCTGACTTGTGCTCAGGACTAACATTAACCTGTGGAACATGTTTAACTTGCTTACTTATGTCATCTCTGTAAATAATCTGTTTGTAATATGTAATGCTGGTATTATGTAATGCTGTATCTGCTTACCCTTGTAGCTTTTCTCCCCGGGCCTCCCCTGGAAATGGACATGCATCCAGTCGGACTATCCTGGTCAACAAATGTAGGATAAATACAGGTAACCTGTGAATCACCTCTATGGTCCAATTGTGGTTTATGTGAGTTATGTGGCAATGTCACAGCTGCCACATGTATACAATACAAGTCAGACATTGACACGAACTGACAGCATGCTGAACACACTGGGGCATACGTGGGGACTCAGAATAGCATCCTGCCTGAGCATCACACACCTCCGCAGCTGGCACACAGGCATATGTTCCATCGGAACAGAGCACACATGGCACACACATCCCCTGTGCCACACACTCACAGCCTGTAGGGCTACACAACACACCTACTACAGACGTGTCAGGTACCTGTCTTGGGTGCTGCACTGGGGTCCCGCTCAACAGGCTGTATCTGGTGAAGGTCACAGTGATATGCCTCAGGGGCACTATGGTCCACCACAGAACACATGCATACAGGTCAGTCAGAGGCATGGACACATATGACTCACTCATTGACCATGCCAGTATGGCTGACCTGAGACATACCTCCCTGGACTACATGATAGGGAACATAGAATGGATCTCTCAGCATGTGGCACAGGCCAGTATGAGCCTCATCTTGGTTGCCAACATACCCTCACCAGGTATGCTACCACTATATGTGGGAAGGGTGTTGTATGTCTACATTATGCTCAGTCTCCACTGTCATTCATAGGGTATCCACTGGCTGTCAACATGTGCTTACATGCTAGGGAAGCCACAATGATGTGCAAGGGTCATCTTGTACGTGACACCCACCCATGGCCCGATGTATAATGGCAAAGTTCCTTGGTACACACATACTGCCTTATGCTGCAGGACATGGTTTACATAGCCACCTCCATGGGTATAACACAGGTTAGGACACTAACAGTGCTGCTACACAACAACAGCAGTGTACACCGGAAGATGCATGCACCAGACACTGTCCTCAGCACGGTGAACTGCAATGTCTGTGCAGTACCAGATACCTGATTCATGGCTCACAGGTATTACCCATCATTGACAGGTTATGCCCCATACCATGCCTGTCATCTCCTACACATGCAACACACATGGACAGGGGGGTGGTATCCCAAGGTACCACAGATACACACACCTCCAGGTTGTTGGCACAGCACAAAGCATCAGGGCCTAATCATGTGCAGCTAACAGTGTGTCGGACTGCCATCTGGTTCATAGCCTGGCACACACAACCTTCCCATACACAGGAAGACCACCTATCCTCCATAACAACACTGGCAATATGACAGTCTCAAGAACTGTGTTTATATGGCTGGACTGCATCCAGCCAAACATTGTGCGTGAGCATTACTGTAGCTACAACACACTAGTTGAAGGGTTCACAGCATGTGGTCACTGAATTGCAGTGGAATGACATGTTACCATTACCACAACAGGTGGGAACATGCAGCACCTGTACATCGACTACATGTACACTATATGGCCCAGACCAGATGTGTATCCCCTGCTGTAGGTATTTTACCATATACACCCACACTGTATAGAGACATACCACGTGCGGACCCTGCACAGTAAGACACAGTCATATTGGTATACATTGCAAATGCCATTTATCCACTCGAGGCATGTGTCAGACATGGTAACTACTGCAGGTCACAGGTATTTATGTGTATGTGTCACACACATACATCATGTGTGCAATGCCATTGCTGGTTTAGGCAATGGCATGCATTGTTATGTACAAAGACCCACACAAGGTCATACTGTGTGACACAACCACATGTGGCAGTTGTGGGTTACCAAAACATACCTATCTGTACTCTGACAATGGTAATAGACACAGTAGCAGAGCGCACTATTGGCATTACTAGCCAACTAGCCCTGTTTGGCTGTGCTGATAGTGTGGTGACATCCCCTGTGTTTACTGGGGGAATATGCAGCATCTGGTGTATTGTAGTATTTGCCAAAAGGATCTGTTCTCTCACCCTTGCATTTACACACACCCTACTACCCCCCCACACATGCACACTTGCCATTTGCAGGATTCATTCCTCTACCTAATTAAGTCATGACACGTGAGAGAAATGCATTAGCAAAGCGCACTATTTAGATTACGAGATAGTTCCTCTTCTCTGGCTGTACTTATAGGGTGCTGACATCAGTATTTTGAAAGGGTAATGTGCATCAGGTAGTGTGATCTCCTGATTGCCAAAACTAACATGATTTTTCATACGGAAATGCACACACACAAACCCCCCACATCCAAACACACACATATGCCATTTACAGGTTTCAAACTCCTACCTAACTACATTATGACACTCGGGAGAGACGCATTAGCAGAGTGCGCTATTCACATTACTGGGAGGCTTCCCTTCTCCTGCTCTACTTATAGGGTGCTGACATCATCTGTGTTTAGAAAGGGGAATGTGCATCCTGTAGTGTGTTCTCCCAGTTGCCAAAAGGGACATTTCCCTCACACAAAATTGCACACACACTAACCCCCTCATCCAAACACACACACTTGCCATTTGCAGGATTCAAACCACTCCCTAACTATGTTATGACACTTGAAACAGACGCATTAGCGGAGCGGGCTATTCGCATTACTGGGAGGCTTCTCTTCTCCTGCTGTACTTATAGGGTGCTGACATTATCTGTGTTTAGAAAGGGGAATGTGCATCCTGTAGTGTGTTCTCCCAGTTGCCAAAAGGGACATTTCTCTCACACAAAATTGCACACACACTAACCCCCCTCATCCAAACACACACACTTGCAGGATTCAAACCACTATCGAACTATGTTATGACACTCGAGATGGATGCATTAGCAGTGCGCACTATTCGCATTACTGGGAGGCTTCCCTTCTCTTGCTGTACTTATAGGGTGCTGACATCATCAGTGTTTAGAAAGGTGAATGTGCATCCTGTAGTGTATTCTCCTAGTTGGCAAAAGGGATACTTCTTTCAAACAGTCTTGAACACACACTAACCCCCTCCACATACACTGAGCATGCACAGGATTCAAAACCCTACTTAACTATGTTATGACACTCGAGACGGACGCATTAGCAGAGCGTGCTATTTGCATTAATGGGAGGTTTCCCTTCTCCTGCTTTACTTATAGGGTGCTGACATCATCAGTGTTTAGAAAGGGGAATGTGCATCCTGTAGTGTGTTTTCCCAGTTGCCAAAAGGGACATTTCCTTCTCACAGCCTTTCACACACACAAACCCCACTCACCCACACACACACTGAGCATTTGCAGGATTCGAACCCCTACCTATCTATATTATGACACTTGAGGGAGACGAATGAGTAGAGCACACTACCCGAATTACTGGGCATGTGTTCTGCACCTGTACCATTTATAGGGTGCTGACATCTTTATTTCTACAGAGGTATGTACATGTAGTACTACCTGTCAGGTGGGGGATAGCATATATATGCATTTGCAGCCACCTACGTCAGGGTCAGATATGCACATCGCACTGGCAGGTTATGTTCTATACCATGCTTTGGGACCACAGGACCTGTATCACAACACAACCAGTCCAGAACACCACACCCACATCCAGGACACACACTTAGCTTCCCTGGGAACAGTGCCAGGATATGCAGGTGTTCACATACACCATTCCAGTTGTTAACATCAGGTACAGGCATATTGTGTGTGAGAACTACTCAGGCCTCTACCACTTTACCCTACAGCCACTACAATTTGTGGGTCCATGTGCTATGGCAGAACCACACACCACAGCCGCATGGGGGAATACATATTGCACCTGTCCATCTGCAACGTGGGTACCCACTGTTCCACACCAGAGGTAGACCACCATTGTTGATATCTGACATACCCACCTTTCCATGGACATCCATATCCCATCTCCACCCCCAGGCAAGGTTGTCACTGCACACAAACTGTATTTAGCACAAGCAGACTCTACACTTGTGTAGACTGGGGTGGACGACTTCAGAGGACCCATGCTGGAGGACTATACTGGCCACTCAGCATAATCCTTGACAATTGCATTCTATGAGCATGTGTACGGTTTGCATTGGTCATGCTATCCCACATATACCCATGACTGCTCCACAACAAGACACCTGTCAGCTGTACACCAGCCATATATGCGCCGTACAACAGACAGAGTGACCTAATACATTGCAGAGCTGTAGCCCACAGAGGAGGACATCTGTGAACAGTTCCGCCGGCACTTCATTCACACATACTCATTACAACACAGTGTTGACAGTGGAATCATCCAGAGAATGCAGATAGGGCTCCCCTCAGTCTGTTATTGACGGACACCTACTGTCAGAGATCCTCAGCAACCCTCTCACAGCACACACCGACAACATGGCTGTGGCTTAGCACATTCAATCCCTGGGACCTCCACGGTGCCCCTGCTTGACAGAGGCACAGCTCACTAGCCTCACATGTTGCCTTCTGTGACCTTCTTTACAGTGGCACAGTAGCCTACTATCCTGGGGATGCAGATGCCATGCACACTCTGGCTGAGCTGTCATTCCCTAGGGCAACAAGCCTAGTATTGACCTCTACACCCATATGTTCAATTGTCGGATGCACAATATTTGTTGTGCTGTTCTACTGTTTGCAGGTCTTTATTGCCATAGCATTCCCTGTTCCTATGACCAACTTGTGTATCTGTGGAAGATGTTTGCATATGACGGCTATCCACTATATCACTTATGTCTCTGTAGTCATTTACTGTGTGCACTGGGCTGATTGCAGTGTTGTGGTTGGTTCCTGGACTGACACGTACAAATACCAGATATGTGTGGCCAACTGCTAAATGGAGATATGGCCTAAGTGTGTAAGCATGCCCAGTTCAGCCTTTCCATGGCATGTTGTCTGACATATGCCTCATTTATTGAAGTGTGCGAGCATGCCCAGTGTGAGCTTTCCATATGTTGCACTCTGAAGTCCACCACATATTTGGGTGTGTGTGAACTTCAACAATATCTCACGTTTATGGTTGTGTGTTGGGTGTCATGTTGTGTACTAACTGGCCAACTGCTAAGTGTCTGCCACAACAGGGATTATACTGTACCTGCAGGGATTGCATGGGATACTTTGCAGACAGTTCTCAACATACTTTCATAATGACCTAACACTGTAGTACCGTATAGTGTACTGGTTCAGTACTTTCACTGTGGTGGACAGCATCCTGGGCTTTAGTCCTATGACTGCTTGACATCTTCATAGTGAGCACAACAGACTGTATAGGGGCCAGTTGTGCACATATGACCATGTTGCAATATGTTCAGATATGGACTACCTACACCAGGCTCGTCCAACATTGCTAGTGTATTCCACAACATGGGTGGACATTGGCAAACACTAGCTATGTTCCCTAGGCCATTTCTGATGCTGGTCACAGGGTGTGTTTGTCCTTCGACACACATTGTAACTGGAGTTTGCCATGACATATGTCATGGTTAGTATACTGTGCCTCCGTCTACCTCTGACATAACAGTGATACCCAGGGTTAGCCTACCATCTCCCATACACTCATCAGGATTCCTCTTGAGGGGTGTCGATATGTGGCTCTCTGGCTGACCTGTACCAGGAGTTTACTGAAGAGTGGGGTGCCTTCTGTGTTATGGATCATTCTGTACAGGTTGTCCTATGTATGTCAGTGCTGGGGTTCAGGTCTCTCATGTGCATAGCTCACTGCCATTCAGATTGTACAAGGTGCAACATGTTCATTCATTCCAGGTTGGACATGGCTTCATACATCAGGCACAGCTTTCCTGTAGCTGGGAAGGATGGCAGTGTGTGGGGCTGCAGTTTGTTTACTCAGGCAACACATGGCATCTGTTCATGCTCTTTGCTACCCCTGGTGGGGTACTGTTGTGGACTTTACAGTTGATGGAGGTGTCTCCTGCGGTATATCCCACAGGGGCTATTGTAGTCAGTTGTGACGCTGATGGAGGATGGCTGCAGAGCCACAGTGAGTTCCCCTTATCTACATCTGCCAACCTTCATGTTTGGGTGGGTATATGGTACATGTTTCTGCGAACACTACAGCCACATGTTTGTCCAGTGCAGGATATTTATCACCTTTTGTACCCAGGTCTCACATTACATGTTAGGTACCTCATGGGTTAACACCTGTGTGGTAATTTTTGGGCACTTACTGTATATCCACGGTGGTTGTCTATACACAGTTCTGCAATTAGCTTGCTGACATGGCTATGGCTACAGTTGTCTGTTTGTAGGTGGCCCTTTTGTGGGTTGCTTGTGTCAACTGGGGGTCGGATATGGTGGGCTGTTTGTACTCCTCTGCATACATGTTCAGTCTCAGTCCTTCCATGTTGGCCTATACCTATGGGACATATATACAGAACGGGGGTGGAGGGAGGCAAGACCAGGCCTTGTGGGATGCCACTCATATCCGCTTTGTAGTCTGACATGGATGCGGCATGTCTGACCATGTCAGTTCTGTCCTTGGTCTGGTTTGCAACCCCTCTACTGACATAGGGGTATATATTTAAGCTGCTGAACATACCCATACTGAACTCATATGGTATTGTCTAGAAGCATGTACATGGTCCAGCTACACTGTGTGGACCACATTGCCCTCATCAATGACCTTAATGACTGCTTCAAATGGGTCAGACATGTTTAGGGGCAGGTTCTGCAGTTACAACAGCCACACTGTGTAGGGTCCAGTATCAGTAGGTCCACAATAGCCTTCTGTCTGCAGTACATACTGATCCTTTCCATAGCTGTGCAGAACAAGCTTGTCAGGATCCTGGGGTGGTAGCTTGGGGTATCCATTCAGGCAACACCTTTGTTGTGATGGACCACTGTTGTTGTACACTGCTCTTTGGGTACATATCCTGTGGTAAGGCTGACATTGGGCAGTAGTGTGATTTGGCATTCCATTATTCTTGGAGTCCATGTTAGCCTCAGCACAGGACACCATCACATACCTTTGCTGCTGTGTGTTCTGCTTTGCAGATGATGGCTGTTACCTCAGCATCTGCAATGTCAGGGGACCATCAGTCTGCTGGGATAGGTATTTTGCACTCGGGGGGGGGTGTTTGCACTACACCTGACAGGTTGTATGTTAGCAATATGTGTGTGTGTTTGGTATGTTGTTTGTAATATCTGTGTGATACGGAGCATATCTGTGGATGCCCAACATGGTTCCTACCATCAGTTGGGTAACACTTGTGATTATCCTTAGTGTCCTGTACGTTTTGTATCTTCATAGGTTCATGGGTTCATACTAGGCTATACACCCTAGGCCATTAGTAAGCCTAGCCAGAGTGTGTGTGTCTTTCGCCACCCCTTGCTATGTTCAATTATGGCCATTTATGAAGTTCTTCACTGTGCCTCTGTCTGGTCGTGACACAGTGAGGACCCCCAGTATACATGTACGGTCATCCATCCACTTGGCAATATTCCTGTTGAGGGATGTCAGTGAGGGGCTCTGCCTACCATGGATTGGGATCCTGTTTCTGGGTGTGGGGAGCCTCTGGGTTATGTATCTGTTCCTCCAGCACATCTTATTTCATTATGTGTTGAGGCTGACATCTGTGACTCTCACAGCTCCAATGGCTTTGATTTCCTGTGGTGTAGCATGTCCATTACTCCTGTGTTGGACATGGCCTTGTACAACAGACATACAATGCCTCTGTGTAGGCAGTGTGTGACTGCAGTCAGCTGGGGTGTCTACAGCCAGGCAGCATATGACATATATTTCACACCCTTTATCCTGTTGGTGGGGTAACTATGAGGTCTTCCGAACCGCTGCAGGTGTCACGTGCGGTACATCCCATATGAGTCATTGTACTAGATTATGGGTCTGATAAGGGAACAGTACAGCAGCACAGTGACCTCTGTTGATGTTGATGTGAATCCTTTCATGATACGGTGTCCAGTATCGACAATCTTCATAGCCACATTGGCATTGTGGGTGTCACATGACAGATTAATGTCGACCTGTGCCCCTAGGTCCCTGATTACTCCTTGCATACATAATGGTTTGACACCTATGTGGTAATTTGTGTGTACCTTGTCTGGTATTTGGTGGGACATTCATACTGTCCAGTGTCTTCGGATGTCTGGGTGGAGTTCTTGTGTGTGAGAGTGTGATCTGTCGCATGCTACAGACTGTACAGCAGTTTTGACTACAGTTATGTGCACATGGGTGGTCTCCGCTGCTTTGTGCATTGTCAGTTACCTGGCAATATGGGTGTCTGTGCTGCATATGGATACTCCCCCTCCTTTGATGTTTTGGTGCAGGTGTTGGGGCCATAACACATGATATGTGGTATAACCTAGTAGTGCTGGTGTGCTATCACTAGGCTTGCAGCAGGCTTCTGTCACTGCACAGACATCAATGTTCTCCATAATGGGAAGTGCCTCAGGGGCATGCATATTGCAGTTTACACATCTGGCATTGGTCATCATTACCCTTATGTTTCCTACCACTTATGTTTTCTAGAGTGGTGGGTAGTCTTTTTGGCCTTGCCTACATACGGCTCTATGGAGGCAGCAAAGGCCTTATCCAGTATCCAGACGCACACGGGTAACAGTTGCAAGCCATCCCTGGAACAGCAGCATGGCTTGTCATGCTTGACATCTCAAGCAGACAGACATTAGACCCTCTTGGACTGACAGCTGTAACTGTGCCAGCTGTTAAACATGAGCATTCTGTGTTTGTACTGTGGCATCATTCTTGGTGAGGGTTGGATGCTGCACACAGCCAGTGTCATACCGCCCTGAGGTACATACTCAGAGGGACCATCCATGTCTCTTTTGATGTTGACCAGGGAGGTACATCTCAGGTAATTCACACCAGCATGGACATTGAGTGCATCATATTTCTGCTTGCTTTGGGGTGACCTGCGTACTTGTGTTATGTGGCATTTTGTGGCAGCCTACAGGCAGCTTACTCTACCCTTTCCCTTGTTCAGTCTGGTGAGTGGGACAGCAGTGTGTCTGCCTATACACACACCTATTACGACTATATAAGGCATGTTGTTTCTCCTTCTGGCCTGTGACTGTTTGGCACACCAGCTTTGCATACTATTCATTGCATGTGCTATGTTTGAAGGTTGTGGTTGCTTGTGATCTGCTTTGGAGGCTTCTGTTCGTGTGGTGTGTTTGTAATTAAGGCCTCCGGGAATATTTGTCTGTGTTTATGTGTTTGGTTTATAGTTGTGGTAGGTCTGTGTGGGACTGGGTTTGTGGTGTATGTGGTTACCTTCTCCTCCTGTCTAGTTTTGACAGTACTGAGTTGGTGGAGCTCAACCTCTGGTTTGGATACATGAATGCATCTATCACATATATTTGTATTTATTGGGGGGGTGTTGTGGTTGTCTGTGTACTTGGGACTGGTGTCACATTGCCTCTGGATTCACAGATTCTACTTGTTGTGGCTGGACTTAGTGGACTGTATGTGTGGACATATGTTATTGCCATACTACTGGTCAGTGATTACTTCCCTTTTTATGTTTGCTCTATCATGTGGTATCTTCCTCATTCTCTTGCATGGTTTGGTAATGGCTGGAGTTCAGCATGCCAGATGCCTGCGTGTATGGTATTGTGTGTTGTTGTTATTTGTGATTGCATACTCCAAGCATTCCTGGCTGTGTTCATGGAATGCCTGTATAACATGTTCTGTGGTGTGTCCCATATTCTGCACTTGCACAGGGACTTTTGTGGATTCAACATAGGTTTTGAGGGCTGCAACCTATGCTTTACACATGTTTTCACTGTGGTATTCTGGCCAGGGACTGGGGTCAGGATGTGTATATCCAGTGTGATTACTCTATGGTCTGGTCTTACCAGTGAGGGGTACACTTCTCATCTTGCCATCCAGTACACATGTTGCTGATTATCACATCCAGTATGCTTACCCCACTTGTGGGAGTGGTACATTGTTCCTGGGCATTTTGGTTTATGGAATCTGGGTAATTTTCTCCTACTGTGTTGGTGCTAGTATAATGCTCCCGGTGTATGTCTGGGTATTTTCAGTCAAGCAATATAATGTGGTTTGGGGGGCTTGATATATTCATGTATTCCGACATAGGCCAGGTGCAGTTCCTGGTATTAGGACAGTAGTCTGCAGCAGGCTATATACTGGGAGGCAGTTTTAGCCATTGGTATTTTACCATGGCTAATCCATGCTGCTTCTTGTTGTGGTACCAACATGGGGGTGTGGTTATCCTTGCCATTTCTTGCTAGTCACCCTCCTTTTGTAGCTTGTTCCACGTTTTATGGCTGTACAGCACAGTATGAGGTGAGACCTGGTAGTGTTAGGGTGCTGAAGTGAGCCTTGACCCAGTTCTCTATTACAGGACTGGTATCTACATTCTCCATACTGTGTGTGTTTACACTGCACACATCTTGCTGTTTATACATCTGTCACTGGGTAGCATTACATCTAGGTTCCTATCCCTTGTAGAACCTATGAAGGTGGGTTTGTGTTTTGAGACTTACCTATTCAGGGCATGCTGTGGGTACTGACAGACTTTGCCAGTATCCATGGGGCATGGCATGATAGGTGCACGCCACCCCTAGCAGGTGGTGCATCATGTCTAGCTCCGCATGTCTTCCCAGCCTGAAACACATTGGCTCCCCTTTGACTAACTGCATTACTTCAGCCAGTTATCGCACTTGATCATCCCATCGTCATTTTGTGGCTTCATGCTTGGTGAGGGTGGATGTTAGTCAGGGTGCTCAGGTGTGCATATAGTACATGGTGTTACATTACTTAACACATAGCATTCATGCCTCAAATGGTGCTGCAGGGCTGCCTCTGTCGGATGCGCATATTACACTTCCCTGTACATGTTTGTGAGCAGGTCATGTCATTTTAGGCATCCATGTTATTATTTGAGTGAGTCAGAGGGGGTATCATTCCCAGGGTTCCTACTGAGCCAGTGTATGTGCTATGCATTGCCTCTTTGCCAAGGCCAGGGCATACTGGGCATGCCTCTTTCTGCCTACTGTGGCAGGCTCAGGTTGTTCCTCCTCTGAGTCACGCTCTGCCTGTGATGGCCTTGGCACTGGTGGGGGGCTGTTTGGCCCTGCCCTATGCTGGTCCTGCTGCAGCTGTTTTCGCAAGATCATATTATGTAGCATAGCACATACCATGACAATTTGGGTACATGTAGTTGGTGTGTACTGCAAGGCTCCACCAGATGTGTCCAGACACCGGAACCGTGACTTGAGCAGCCCAAACACACGCTCTATTACATTACATGTTTGTGCGTGTGCCTCATTATGGTGTTTCTGTTCAGGTGTGTGTGCATTTCTGATGGGTGTCATCAGCCACGGCTCCAGTGCATAACCTGTATCCCCCACTAGGTGTCCGTGTGGGATGTCCCCATTGGCAAATGTCTGGTACAGCTGCGTCAAATGCCAGATGTGGGAATCGTGGTAACTCCCAGGGCAGCCAGCACACACATTCATTATTATGCCCTGGGCATCACACATGACCTGGCAGTTGATGGAGGGGAAGCCCTTGCGGTTAATGTATGCCCTACCCCGCTCACCGGCTGGTGCTTTGATGCGTATGTGCGTGCAGTCTATTGCACCCAGTACCTCAGGGTATTCTGCTATTTGCTGGAAGAGACGCATATTGCTGGCCAATACCTCACAGGCATTGGGGAAATATACATGATCACCGACATGTGCTGACATGGTATCCAGGAACTGGTGCAGTACCCTGGAGGCTGATGCCTATGATATCCCCATCATATCGCCAGTTGGTCTCTGGAAGGTACCTGTTGCTAGTATTCTTAGGCCAACACATACCTTGGTTTCCACTGGGATGGGTTCCCCTCTGTTGGTTCTGTGTGTGAGGCGTGGCCTGCACAGCTCAACAATTTGCTGCAGGAGCTCTCTATCCACTCTATAGCGCTCTACTATCTCCAGCTCATGTAACCCTTGGTAGGTGACCCTGGGCCTGTACACTCTTCTCCGTCTCCTCATTGTGGGTTTTCTGGCACCATTTGCATTGTCACCACCCTCAGCAAGTCACCTATGTCTCATTATGACAGCTATGGCAGCCCCTAACATTTCTGCTCTGAGTTCAGCTTTTTCAGTTTTCACTTCTATTAGCTTACTCCTGTCTTGCAGTGTCTCTTCAGGGAAACATCCTGCACTACTGTTTGCAGAGTTTTAAGTGCTGGGCTGGGCTACTATTCTGCCTGTGTAATTGCCTGCTTCTAATTGTTTTCACCTGCTGGCTTCAGCAGTTATCCCTGCTAGCTTCCTATTAATTCTGTTGCTTCCTTTTTCCTCTCTGTTTCCTCAGGGGGGAGCAACGTGCATACTATCAGAAACACGCTCACAGTGGCTTACACACGCGCACACGTGCTTACACGGTTCAGAATCTACTTATTTGGTTTAAAACGCGTGTACACCCGCGCAAACAATGTTACACGTCTGCCAACAGCCTCCAACATACTCAGCCTGCCCTACATGCACGCACACCCGCACAAACAGTGTTAAACATCTCCCAACATGCTCCCACATGCTCAGTCTCCCTTACACGCGCGCACACTGCCCTACTCGCGCTTCATGGCATGCACACGTGCGCATGCACGCCCAGCAGGAAAATTTGGTGTAAGTAACAGTGTACACCTTCCATTTCTTGACTTTCCATGACTTATCTAGTGGCACTCCTCTTTTCATGATCTGTGCCTGTCATCTGTCATGTTACACTGGCCTCCAATGAACTGCATTTCTTTCTACCATTCCCCCCTGTGATGTCACCTATCTCCTACTCTATTCCTTCCCCTTATGTATCTCTTACACTACTCAGACTGTGCTCATTTGCTATGTGACTGTGAGATTCAGTATCCTAACCCTCATTTACATGAGATTGCCTACTAATGCTTAGTTACATGTCTTAGACTCAGCTTTCCCCCTTAGCAACCACTACACGGTGGCCATGTTGTTTTTGGTCTGCTGGTCCCTGCATTGTCATTCCATGTATTGCATGAAACCCACATTTGTGGGTTTATAACCTTATTTTCATGTTTTATACAGCGCAGCCCGTTTGCGAGGGCTGCGCTGGGTTTAAACATCGGCATTGCGAAAAAAATTTATATTTTTATTATTTTGGCATCGGGTTATATTGCCAATGGCCACATATTTGGCCATTGGCATGCTGCCTGAGTCATATGCACCCTTTTTGGAGCTGACATGGCTCCGTTGTGGAATTGCAGAAGCGTGCTCAGTTGTCAACTGAGTACATTTCTGCAGCTAAAACGTCTCTTACACGGACTGGTTTCTGCTTCGTGGTTCGCTAATATTCCTCATTTGCATACCTTTCGGCTGCAAGTGAGGTATTTAGCATGTCCACGCCCAGTCCGTGTAAGAGACGTTTTAGCTGGTCTCTTACACGGAGTTTAGGGTTGTTCCTGGATCGCGAGGCTTGCATGGAGTGTTGCACGTCTCTTACACTCCGTGCAAGCCTTCGTGAATCCTGCCCATTATTTTTATCTTTGAAAAGAAATTGTTTAAATATAAAACCTTGCAGCTCTAAATACTTTAGAGAATGTATTAAAGCCAAAGTGGTACCACAAGACTTATGGGTTTTCAAATTTCCATTTGGGATTTACTATGATAATTGTATTATCGAGGATTTTACTAATATGTTTAATGGGTGGGGTTTTGAACTGTTGCAAAAAGTGTCGGTTTACCATGAAAAAATGCAAGTGGAATTGCACAATGAATTGGCTGTATTAAATGCACAGATTATTAGTGATTTGTTATTTGAACAATATGAATTGTTTTATCAAAAAGTATTAGAAAGAGTAGAGAAGAAATGCAATGTGTTATTTCATAAAAAGTGGGAAATTGTCCAGGGATATCAAACAATATCAATTAAAGGAGGCTTATCCGACTAAAAAATTTTTTGTTAAACATGATATTGGTGTATTAGATGAACAACAATTCTTCAACGACGAAACACTAGTGAACGAGGAACCCGAGTTTGAGGGAACACAAGAAGGTATAGTTAATCAGGATTTTCCCCCATTACGTCACTCAGAAAGAATAGCAAACAGGAATTATGGACACAATTATGTGGTCAGTATCCCAGGAAATACTTCTACAGGGGGAGAGGCAGGAATTACTATTAAGTATACCGCCCAATGTTGAAGGTGATAACATTGTTCACACTTTTGAAAGATTCAACATTTATAATTATACCAACTGACCTATTACTAAAGAATATTTCACACTTTTTATGAAGGGTTTTAAATTTGTGCTTGCCAGTATCACGGACATTGCTGATGGTCTCCTGGATATTAATTTTTATACCAGGAAATTGCATTTTCAGGACATGTTTTCTAACCAGGAGGTTATTTATAAAGGCAAAGGTGGTCTTAGGAAAACTAGTATTTTTAATCCATCTTTGCACCCCCTTATACATATATTTGAGACAGCTGTTAAGGAGGATATGTATAAACTCTGGGCAGGACACAAAAATTTATTTTCTAATCTTAACCCCAAAGAAAGGACTTTATTGAACCAAATTAGAGAGGACAGGTTGGTGCGAATTATGACCCCCAACAAAGGGGGAGGTATAGTTATTTTTAATACTACTGACTACATTAACATCATTCAGGACTTGTTATTTGATCAGGATAATTATACACAGGTGTCCATTAACCAGATACACATTGGATACCAACGTATTGACAGTTTTTTGTTAGAATTTTTGTTGGATCAACATATTGACCAGGACACCTATGATCTTTTGACTAATACCCACCCCAGGGTTCCTGTGATTTTTGGCATACCTAAAGTGCACAAGAGTGTCTGCTCCCCACCCTTTCGACCCATAGTTTCTTCTAGGGGGTCCAAGACCCATAATTTGTCCAGCTTTGTGGAGAACAAGGTTAAACATATTGTTGAAGGAGTTCCAAATTTGGTTAGGGACTCCTGGGATTTCTTGGGACAACTTAGTAAAGAAATATGGCGCCCAGATCTTATTTTCTTAACCATAGATGTTAAGGATTTATTTACCTGTATCCCTAAGAAAGATGGTATGGCATTTTTTGAGGATATATTATTTCTCGATTCCAGTTTGACTCATGGTGAGGTCTCCCTTATATGTGAATTAATGTCTATGGTTCTAGATTTTAACTACATCTATTTTGAAGGGTAATATTACCAACAAATTTCTGGGGTGGCTATGGGAGCAGTATGTGCATGCCAATTTAGTCCTTTTTGGATAGGAGCTTAAATATGTTTTTAATAGCACTTGGAGGGCTGAACATGTACTATTATACAATCGATACCTGGTCTCCACCCCCTTCTAATACCTCCTCCTCCTTTCCCACCAAAATACCTAATCTACTCTCTGACATCTTCCCTCTATCTAGCTACTCCAACTCTATTACTGCATCTCCTATCATGTCTAATAAATACAGACCTTTGTTACTAGTAACTCTCCTAACTACTCTCACCTCTACCTATCTATTAACCTCATATGAACTACCCCTACCCTTTATACTCACTATCCCATTCAAACAAACCCTGTCAACTCCACTATCTCCAGCCATAACCTATCTCATTCCCACTTACAAGACCTCCTACCTTCACCCAAAATATCACCGTCTCTCTCACAACAAATACCTCATTCATAGCCTTAAAAAACATGTCAACTACCATTGTAAACCTCCTCAATTTTACAACCCAATTCTAATGGCCTCATTAATTGCTGGAGACATCCACCCTAATCCTGGCCCTATCCCATCCCCCAAATCTTCTAATAGACACACATTTAAAACAAATCCAACTCCATTAACCAAACCCCCCAAAGCACTATCTATTGCTCAACTAAATATACGTAGCATTTGTAACAAAATACCACTAATTCACGCTCTTCTAGATGTTCAACAGTTTGACATTCTCTGTCTAACTGAAACCTGGCTCAAACCTACAATAAAGGACAATGAAATTACTCCCCCAGGCTACAATATCCTTAGACAGGACCGTTTAAACAAAAAAGGTGGTGGGGTCGCTATCTTCTATAAAACTGGACTACAAATAAGTAAAGCAAATCTTAATCTTCCATCTGACATAAATTCCGAAATTATCATTGCAAAACTTCATCTCAACCCTCACAAAACAATTAATATTATCTGTACTTATCTTCCCCCAGGAAATAATACTATTATACTAGAAGACCTGTTAAATTGGCTTTCTCTAAACCTCCTACAAGAAACAATACTCTTAGGAGACTTTAATATTGACTGGAACTTATGTAAAAATACTAACCCAACCACCCATATTAACCTACATGGCTTCTCTCAAATCATTAACTCCCCAACAAGAATAAACAAACTTAATAATAAAGAAACCACACTTGACTGGATATTAACAAATAGCCCACAACAAAAATACACAACAGGAACTCTCCTTGATGACCTCAGTGACCACTCCCTAACATATGTTATCAGGCATAAAACAAACATTGCCATCCCTAACCACATTAGAACATGCCGTAGCAAAAAAAATTTTGATCCCAATCTGTTTCACAATGAACTTATACATGTTAACTGGTCACCACTGAAATCTCTGCCTATAGATAAAGCCGTTACTTACTTTAATAATTATTTTCTAGACATCCTAGAACATCATGCCCCAATGCGATCTATTCGTATGAAACCTAAAACAGCCCACTGGCTCTCAAAAGAAACTAAAATACTAATCCTCAGCAGGAATAAAGCTTGGGCTAAATGGTACAAAAAACACAACTGATCACATCACTTTTAGACAACAAAGAAATGTGACAAAAAAAGCCATTCTACAAGATAAAAAGAACTTTTATACACAGCTTCAACATTCATCCCTTAACCAACCACATAAATTTTGGTCCGCTATTAACATGCTGTTATCCCCAGGCAAAGTTGCCACACCAAATCCACTAGGTTCAAACCCTGACCAACCACTACAAACAGCTAATGATTTTAATACCTTTTTTACTTCAGCCATATTAAAACTAGCTAAACAACAAAGCCCTGATACATCTAAACTGCAAACCCTAAACCCCCCTCCCCCACCATTTCACCTAAAACCTATACCAACCTCTTACATATTGTCCTTGCTTCAAAAACTAAAACCCACAACCCCCTCAGCTGACAAATTACCAACAGAATACTTCCAAGTAGGAGCTAAAGCTGTAGCCTATCCCATCTCTATACTGATCAACAGAACCATAAAAGAGGGTACTATTCCATCACTCTGGAAAATCTCTCATATTATCCCTCTATTCAAAGGAGGTGACTCTACTGAGTATTCCAATTTCCGCCCCATCGCACTACTATCTCCTCTCGCAAAAATAATGGAGAAATGCATCCATCAACAGTTACTTAATCACCTTCTAAGCCACAACCTCCTAGCTAATTGTCAACATGGGTTTCGACCATTCCATAGTACTACCACTGTCTTACTATCCTTTATTGACTCTATTAATACAAACCGCAACAATAACACTTCTTCTTCTACATTTTTCGTAGACCTGTCTAAAGCCTTTGATATGGTCAACCATGAACTTCTCCTCCATCATTTAAAATCCCTCTCTCTAGACAGTCAGGCCTTAAGCTGGTTCATATCCTATCTCGACAACCGTAAACAAGCCGTACTCTGGGATAATCAACTCTCCGATCTCCTCCCAACTTCAATAGGAGTCCCTCAGGGCTCTATCTTAGGTCCTCTACTATTCTCCATTTTTATAAATGACCTTTATCTAGCCACTCCTCAATCAACTTGTATTCAATATGCAGATGACACAACCATAATTTGCTCAGCCCCAACACAAACTAAGCTGCACAATCTCACACAAAATACCTTCACTACTATAGAGCAATGGTTCTCTAATCACTGTCTCCTCCTCAACCCTAAGAAAACCAAACTTCTGCTCTTTTCACACACAAGTCCCCTTCTATTAACTTCACACTTACATCCAATGATGGTACCCTCATCTCTCCAGACCAAACCACTAAACTCTTGGGTATTACTATTGACAATCAACTAAAATTTGACACTCATATTAACTCTACAATAAAAGCTACCAACAGAAAACTTGGTTCTCTCTATAGAATCAAATCTTTCCTAACTCCCAAAGCTAAAACTACCATAGCTAGATCCCACTTAATCTCTACCCTACTTTACGCTTCTCCCATTTACACTAACCTTTCTAAGTATAACCTCAACAAACTAACTTCATCATACAACAACATTGCTAGATTTGCTACTGATTCCCCTTACAGGACTCATCATTGTCTTAATCTTAAACAACTAGGCTGGCTAGAACTACCCTATCTAATACAATCTTACCAACTTACTATTGCCCATAAAGCCCTTTATCACCCTGACAACACTCCTATGCTCTCCTCTCTAATACAACCCTACAAAATCAGAAAACCTACGCTCTTCTAACAAGATACTGATTCAAACTTCCTATCAAATAACTCAGCAGGTGATTCCACATTCTCCAACTCAGTCGGCAAAATATGGAACCAACTACCGCAAGACCTCACTACCACAACTTCACTCCCATTATTTAAAGCTAAACTAAAACATTTCCTTTCCAAACACTGGCTATGCTCCTGTAACAACCCTGACTAACCATTTTTTTCCCTTCCAGCCATCTGCCTACTTCTTACTCTTAATTCCTGCTCACTAGAAGTTTCCTCTTCAGAAATGTCCCTGTGACTCTTTTTTAAATGGAATCATATCTATATCTTTTTCTCAACATTCTTTCATTGTTATAATTGACTTTCCTAGCACTGTATTTGTATTTCTAGTATTGTCCCCTGCTAAGCCTCCCACTGAACTCTATTGTATATAGAACTTGCTGTAGGTTTTACTTATGTTTTTATTGTATCGTATAACTTTGTATTTCCCTCACCTGTGATATTTTAACTTGTTTTTATAGATTGTAGTGGAGCTTTTCTCCTCGGGCCTCCACTGAAAATGGACATGTATCCAGTTGGACTAGCCCGGTTAACAAATGTAAAATAAATAAAATAAATAAAAATCCTATTGAAGGGAGACAAAGACAATATTCCTGCATTTATTGATTATCTAAATGGAACTACTACCTTCCTTAAGTTTACATTTTCTTGTCACGAACAACAATTACCATTTTTGGACACATTAATTTCCCATAATGACCATGGCTTTAGATCTCAGGTTTTTCGTAAGAGTACTTTTTGCAACTCTTACTTGCATTTCAGCAGTCATCATCCCTTGTTCCAAAAGAAAAGTATTGTTAAAGGACAGGCTATACGTATTGCTAGAATGACTTCTGATCACATCAATGTCAGAAAATATTTTTTTTAATTTGACCAACATGTTTTTACAAAGGGGGTATCCCAAAGACATGCTAAATTCAATTTTGGATGAAGTGTATGGTGAATGGGGTAGGAAATACAAACCCCTTTTGGGAGCAAGTCAGTTTACAAACCCACCCTTGGGTAGTCTCCAACCCCATCCTAGGTCTGGGACATTTACAAGAGCATGTATAGTATAATACAGTACTATATCTAAAAATATTAAAGCTGTTATGTGAAAAAATTGGAGTATTTTTAGACCCAACCAGGATATTTACCAAATTTTGGGTGACCAACCCTTTTTTATAAACAAGGTGAGAATCTTAAGAAGTTGGTAGAGAAAACAAAAAATTGTATTGGAAACGGCAATGGCAAAGGGACTACAAGTTGTGGTAGTTGTTCTCAGTGTAGTTTCATTTTTAGGGCAACTGTTACTACATTGAGTGACAGATTAAGGACTAACATAAATTTTAGGAATGGTAACTGTAGAACACAGAGGTTAGTATATCTGGCAATGTGTGATACCTGTCTGGCATACGTCGGAAAGACGGAAATATCTTTCAAACATAGGATTTATGAACATTTATATGAATTAAAAAATAAAAAGGAAACTAATGCATTGTACAGGCATTCATTAAGCTGTCCAAATTTCCAAGGCTTTAAGTTTGGTATATTAGACACTGTTAACATTGAACTCGGGGGGGGGGGGATTGGAAGAATCAGCTTAGCAAAAAGGAACTTATTTAGCAACTTAGGCTTGCCACCAACTTCCCCCCAGGACTAAATGATAACATATCCATATTGCCAGCTTTAAAGGACAGAATCCAAATCAAGGATTGGGACCTCAGATTAAATAGATGATTATTTTATAACCATTGTGCATTTCCTGTTTTCTAAAACTTAGAAGTATTTTTAAATTTTTTTTAAAAGTATTCCTATGTTTTTTTTTAGGCATGAAAAATGTTTTATATTTTATACATACATTTTTTTATATATTCTAAATACAAAACAACATTTTTAAAAATTATGCCTTTTCATATACTATGTTTCACAAGAGCTGTGTAAGCATGTATATAGACTTTTATACTTGAGAATTTAGTATTTAGTATTTATTTTATATTGGAGTATGTGTTTTTAAGCAAGTTTTTTTCTTAATTGATTGATTTAACCTAATTCATTAGTTCAATGCGTGCTAATTTTTAGGTCTATATAGACCTCTTCAAGCATGTGAATTATCCTTGTTCTGATGAAGTCATTGTCTATGATGAAAGCACTCAACAACTAAAGGATTTTGCTGGTGTTTGATTTAAATAAAGTGGAGTTTTCCTTGATGGCTACTGGGTGCATTACTTTTGGTTACTAGTATTTTTTCGTGCATCCTGGAACTTTTTAACATTTTGTAACTACAGGAACCCCTCCATGTTCCCCTCAGCCTATATCTCCAAATGAGGTATGCATTAAGCCAAAGATCATTGAATTATCTTCTATTCTTCCTCTCTCCATTTCCACTTTATTAAAAAAAAACACTTTATTCAGCTGCTTATATTTTTTCTGTATTTGTGTTTCTTCCTACTACATTGTTACGTCATCTTGCTTTTTCCTGCTACTTGCTGCTTGTTCTTTAAAGTGTTTAACTGCATCTTTTCTGTTGTATTTATTACTGCTTGTTTATAGCCTGTCTAAACTGTTAAGCATTATTCTAAGCCTTTTAGTTTTGGTTTAAGCTCTTGGGCTTTAGACCCACCCCTTAGCTCTCCCTGGCCTTTCTTCCGCAGATTCTGACAAATATGGATGGACAATTTCCTACAGTTTCTCTTGCCAGTCTGGTTGATATGGCCATCCTGAGACAGTGTAGCAACTTCCTCATGTACACGGACAACCATCTACTACTACCACCTAGGAGCACAATTTGTGAGAGATGCAAATATACTAGGAACCTAGAGTCTATGCTATCTCCCTATCAAGCCAGTATGTCTGACACCGAAAAGGTTGTCAATGCAATCACTACATCTGAGACACCACCCACACCTACACAACACACACCCACATATGTGGGGGTCCTCAGCATAAACATACCCAAACAAAGGAGACCTCTGAGGCAAAAACGCACACGATCTCCACAGCCCTCCACACCACATAGCAAGCATACTCCACACACCTGTGTCTCACAGCCACTAAGGCTTCACCATAAACCCAACATATTAGTCATAGGAGACTCCACTGTGAGACACACAGATCTGCCTCTCACATGCCAGAATCCGCCATATCACATATGCACTCAAGTCTCTCAACAACAGGTACTTTTATGACTCTTTCATAGTGTGAATGACTCGAGATGTACCTCTCTGGACTATATGAAGAGAGGCATGACTAAGCTCATTGATTATATGTCCAGGCAGGTATGTCCCTAGCCTTAAGCAGCATTCTGTCGTCCCCGAGAATGATGCCTCAATACAAACAGAAAATAATTGACTTTAACAATTGGCTTATTTTTCTGGTGTCATTCCAGGGGGGTCCAGCACCTGACAGCCTGGGAGGATATGATCGACAGACCACGATTGTTTGCTGGGGATAGCCTGCATCTGTCTCACCTGGGCTTCAGGCTTCTGGCAAAGGCTGTTGCCTCCCTTACAGTGCCTCTTTTAGGAAAAGTGGTGAGATTAAAACTACCAACATACAAATTTCAACAAAACACAAATTAAAGGTCATGCTGCTAAATGCTAGGAGTCTAAACATGAAACTGCCCTCAATGCAAGTATTCGTAACCCTGGAAAATGCTGACATATGTGCAGTCACAGAAACCTGGTTCAAAGCTGCGGAGAGCACCACAGCCTTACCTGGTTATTCATCCTATCATACATTCAGACCACAAATTGTGGGCAGTAAAGCCAAAAGAGGTGGAGTTTCAATATACATTAAAAACACACACACATCCAGGCTGCTCAAACAGTATGATACATTGGAGACACTCCAGGTGCAGTCAACCATTGACAAGACCCCTATTCAAATCATAAATAGCTACAAGCCCCTAAATCTGAGTCAAGATGCCCAATCCACCTATCTGGACCTGTTCAAATCTATCAAGATTCAACCCATTACCCTGATCCTGGATGACTTTAACTACCCAAACATAGATTGAAGAACTACTCATGCCAGAACACAAATGTCCAGAGATTCCTCAATTTTGTCAATGAAAGTCCTTGGAACAGCTAGTTGATACCCCCACAACAGGTGATAATATCTTGGACTTGGTATTAACCAACATGAGTAACCACTGCAGCATCTCTACAGTATCATCCTACCTGGTAAGATCTGACCATAAAGCGTCACTTTCGAAGTTACCATCTCCCCCAAACCCCCTCTAGCTAGGGTCAGACATAAAACACTTCTCCAAAGCTGATTACAGCCTCCTGAGGGGTGGAACAAACAGCTTCACAGTCCCCTCCCCTCTTTAGGAACTGGCACCAATATCCTAAACTACATCAAAGCAGTATACGAGCATTTATATAGATGTATGGAATCAGGAATACCTGACAGGACTAAATCATCCTCCGCAAGGAAGAGTAAACCTGCCTGGTAGACATCTGCAATAAATAAACTCTATAACAAAAGGAAAAAAATGCTGTACAAGATCAAGAAGGAGCAGGTGCCCAATTGGAAGCAATGTCTACTTAGCCTGAACAAACAAATAACAGCACTAGTACAATCCTCCAAAGCAAACATCAAGTCCAAATTGGCCACATCTACTAGAGACAATCATGAGGCCTTCTTCACATAGTTTGCAACCTCAAGGGAAGCACCCAGATCTGTTTCGAACTGGTGGTCAAGGACACGACATATACAAATGCCATAGATATAGCAAACTTGCTGGCTGAAAAATTCAGTGAAAACTTCACCCCTCTGTCCCCCCCATCAGTAAATCAGGACATCCCCAGTACCTGCCCCCTTCCCATATATCTAGGTAACTGGTCATTACTGCTCTCTCTCATAGGCAAAAGCTACAGCCTCCATGGGACCTGATAACATCTCAGGCTGCATCCTACATGAACTCAGGCAAGAATTTGCAGCACCATTAAGCACCCTATTCAACCAAAGCCTGACTACTGGATTCATCTGAGCTGAATGGAGGACAGCCACTGTCATCCCTTTGCACAAAGGTGGAGCGTCCACCAATCTGGGAAATTATAGACCTATCAGCCTAACTAGCCTGATCTGCAAGCCCATGGAATGGACTATCATAGACCTCATTAAAAAGGACATTGGCAAGCTCCAAACACCCTATCCCACACAGTTTGGCTTCATCAAGGGGAGGTCATGTCTGTTAAATTTGGTCAACTTCTTTGAGACACTCACCAAAGCCATGGACGAGGAGAAAAGAGTGAACACTACCTGCCTTGACCTGGCCAAAGTCTTCAACACTATTCCCCACTTGGGCATAATAGATAAACTCTCTCAACTAGGCATCAATCTGTATGTTACCAGATGGGTAGCAAATTAGCTCACTGATAGAACCCACCTAGTCAAAATAGGGGATGACACCTCAAGATGTAGACCTGTAACAAGCGGCATACCCCAGGGTTCTGTCTTGGGGCCTCTGTTATTTGTGATATACTTTTCTGAGGTGCAGGCCAAAACTAGTGGGCTATAGCTGATCAAGTTTGCAGATGACTGCAAGCTGGTTGTTGCCATCAATTCCCCTAGTGATGTGGACATCCTCCAAGAGGGTCTCACTCAGACAAATGACTGGTGCCAGAAACATGGCCTCCAAGTGAATACCAAAAAATGCATCATCATCCCCTTTGTGGAGAGAGACATCCCCACAAATTATTACATTAATAACAACATCCTAAGCACGCAATCAGTATTTAGGGATTTGGGCAACCAGGTTGATAGCAACCTGACTTTTGACCACCATGTTGCTTCTGTTGTACAGAAAGCCTTCTACATGGCCCACCTCATAAGTAAAAGTATCTCATCCAGGGACAAGGATGTCATAACATCCCTGTATTCTTCCCTTATAAGGCCCATTATTGAATACAATGTCCCTTTCAGCATGCACCTCACAAAGCACATGCAGCAGCTGGAGAGTCCACAGATATTCATTACCAGGAGAATCCAGGGTCTCAGACATCTACCACACACAGATAGGCTAAATGCCCTATTCCTCTACTCAATTTCATATTGACTCCTCAGAGGTGACCTCTGTCTGCACACAGGGTGATCAAGGACCCCGCCTTGATGGGACTGCTGCATATCTGCAAGTCAAGCTCCACGCAAGTAACTCACACATGTGACCTCAACTTGGTCTCTGACATCAACAGGACTTGTTGGTGGGACAGATTTGTGTCCCAGAGACACCTCCATCTGTGGAATAGACCCTCTCTCCACATCAAGCAGAGTACCTCTTTACCTCTTTTTAAGCGCAACCTGGATAACTGGATGGGAAACAGAAAATACAACCCTGGGATTCCACCCATGTCCCTGCTGGACAGGGGCATCAGGTACTGACGTGCCTAAACATGGGCTAAACTCTTGGCTTGGCTTATAAGGCCCTTAGGGCTAATAGCCTAGTAACCTCCTATGATGCTATGATCCTAGGAGACTTCAATTACCACTCCATTAAGTGGGAAAGTTACACATCCTCAAACATATATGCCTATAATTTTTTTACCTTCATCAACACAAAATATGTGGTTCAGTTAGTCCACACCCGAACAGGGGAAGATAAAACCCAGGAAAAGGGACTTACCGATATGGGACAGCTTTGCTCCCCTCCAATTGTCACTTCCTCCAAGATCAAATCGGACCACAAATCAGTCACATTCACCATAAGGCTGAAGACAGAAACATTTTCCAGTACCTCAGTATTCAGAGATTATGCTAAGGCTAGCCTACTAAAACTGAGTAATGACTTGATTAAATTCAAAATCTGTTTCCAATATGATGACCCCACTGCTTCAATGAAATTCTTTACTACCAAGTTCTGTGCAAATGTAAAATGCTGCGCAGATGCATCAGTCCCCATTCAAAGTAAATGCAATGCCAAATTTAAAAACAAACCCTTTGTTGTTGAATACAAATATAAACAGGTTTTACAATAAAAAAATACTCATTGCATGCAAAAATAAATTTAACTTTCAATATGATAACACACTTGCTAAATCAGCCAAAGCCATACAGAGATAAAGGTAACCATTCAGGCACACCCAGACAAACAAAAATCATAAAACCTTTTTTAACTGTGTTAGAAACTTTAGAAGCAAGGCACATTGTTGGACAGAGCTAATAGTAAATAGTATCACATGCTCAAATCAGAGAACATAGCCAATCTGCTAGCAGAAAATTTTAGCTCAAGCCCCCCCCCCCCACATATTTAAAGGTTCATAGGTTCTTAGGAGATTACTAGACTAATGACTTTAATATGTGGCCCCCAGGAACAAGAAGTCAGCATGGATTTGTGCCTATGCATTGAGTATCTTACAGACTGTCCATGTCCTTAAGGGACATAGACGCTACCTCAGGTTTGAATTTGTGATTCACCATCCATTGATTCAAATTGCATTTGAAGGGAAGGACTCTGCTTAGTGTGAAGAGGAAGTCTGTTCCAAAGAAGAGGAAATCTCTGAAGCAAATATCTGTCTCTCCGTTATGTTTTCTATGAGTCAATTACTAAGTTTAGATCTTTTGATTGGGTGACCCTTCTTGCTGTTTGACTTGCAGATGTGTAGCAGCTCCATCAGAGCTGAATTTGTGAGTGCCTTGTAGGTCAGGCATAGGCTACCCCTTAATGGTTGATAGGAAGCAGAATAGGACATGTTGTTTACACTATGTATTTTCTTCATGAGGAACCTCTGAGGTCACTGCAGCTGCTCTAAGTGCCTAGTCCAGTACATGCCAAATGGTGCATTGTTCTCGATTATTGGTCTAATGATGGCTGAGTACAGCAGAACTATAATTTCCTTGGATTTGGATGGCGTATTTTTACTTGTAAGTTGTGCCACATAGAAGGACTTCCTCACCATTGTGTACACATGGCAGCCAAAGTTTAGGCTACTATGTATCTGTGTAGCTAGAGTAGATCTATAACCTTTGAGTTTACTCTTAGGGGTGTGCTATTTGTGTTTCAGTTTGCAGGTGTATTCAACTTCCAAAGGTATAATATTGCAGTTTTTCACATTTAATTTTAGGCCATGGTTCTAGCATCAATCATTTGTCTGATCTAGACCCTCGTGATGGATATCTAAATGGTTGGGGGATTCAGTGATTGTCCCCAGCTTGCAGTCCTTGGCAAACTTTGTCATTCAGAGGTCTTCCACATTAGTCTTGATTTCAGAGAAGTATATAACCAAACAGGAGTGGTCTCAGCACTGAGCCTTGTGGCACAACACTAGTAACTGGCCTCTTGCTGGATATGGCTTCATCTGGTTTAACCATGTGTCCTGTCCTTGAGCCAACTGGCTATCCATCTGGTAATGCAGGAATTGATGTCCAATTTTGTGTTTTTATTTATAACTACCTGAGTGGAGAATTGTGTCAAATGCCTTGGCCAGGTCATGGTAGGTGGCATGTAATGTTTTACCCTCACCCATGGCCTTAGTGACTTACTCAAAGAAACCCACTAGATTCAGTAGGCATGACCTGCCCTTGACAAAATTAAATTGGGTATGGTCCAGTGTTTGGAGGTTTCCTACGTCATTATTTATCAGGTCTATGATTATTCTTTCCATGACCTTACATATCAGACTCGTCAAATTTATGGGTCTGTAATTTCCCAGATCAGTAGATATACCCCCTTTACGCAGAGGGTTGACTGTTGCTGTCCTCCACTCTACTGGGACAAAGCCAATCCAGAGGGTATGATTAAATAAATATCCTAATGGGCCTAATAAGTCCTGATTTATGCTGTTTAGGAGGTAACCTGATATACTGGCAGGCCCTAATGAAGCCATGTTTTTAGCTTTAGATAGTGCAGTGGCAACCTGCTCTTTGGTGATAATTGGCGGTGGAGTGGAAGGTATTTCTTGAGGGAGAACTGAGGGTGATGGGGAGGTGAAATCTGAAGTTAATTTTTTCGGCCAGCAGATTTGCTATATCTTCCATGTGAGTAAGATAATGCCATATACAACTAATTCTGGACATTGTTGGGTGTTGCCCTTAAGAATTTGGACATAATTGAAAAATATCTTACAGTTATCCTTAGCTTTGGGGACTATTTGCACCTCAAAGTCTGCTTTTAGAAATGTGACTAGTTCCCTGATTTGCTTGTTAAGACTAATGAGGGACTTTTTGCTCTGTTGTGCACATTCCCTCTTTCTTACTGACTTTTGATTTTCTTTCTTTTGTTGTAAAACCTGTTAATACCAGGGCTCCACCAGGGTGGATTGTTTCTTCAGTTGGACCTGTGATTATTTCAGTTGGGTACTGCTGTTTCTATGCAGCTGTTTATATGGTTGTACATGTATACACATGTATTACCTATTAATACCAGGGCTCCACCAGGGTGGATTGTTTCTTCAGTTGGACCTGTGTTTATTTCAGTTGGGTACTGCTGTTTCTATGCAGCTGTTTATATGGTTGTACATATATACACATGTATAACCTATTAATACCAGGGCTCCACCAGGGTGGATTGTTTCTTCAGTTTGACCTGTGTTTATTTCAGTTGGGTACTGCTGTTTCTATGCAGCTGTTTATATGGTTGTACATGTATACACATGTATTACCTATTAATACCAGGGCCCCACCAGGGTGGATTGTTTCTTCAGTTTGACCTGTGTTTATTTCAGTTGGGTACTGCTGTTTCTATGCAGCTGTTTATATGGTTGTACATGTATACACATGTATTACCTATTAATACCAGGGCTCCACCAGGGTGGATTGTTTCTTCAGTTGGACCTGTGTTTATTTCAGTTGGGTACTGCTGTTTCTATGCAGCTGTTTATATGGTTGTACAAATATACACATGTATTACCTATTAATACCAGGGCTCCACCAGGGTGGATTGTTTCTTCACTTGGACCTGTGTTTATTTCAGTTGGGTACTGCTGTTTCTATGCAGCTGTTTATATGGTTGTACATATATACACATGTATTACCTATTAATACCAGGGCTCCACCAGGGTGGATTGTTTCTTCAGTTGGACCTGTGTTTATTTCAGTTGGGTACTGCTGTTTCTATGCAGGTGTTTATATGGTTGTCAATGTATACACATGTATAACCTATTAATACCAGGGTTCCACCAGGGTGGATTGTTTCTTCATTTGGACCTGTGTTTATTTCATTTGGGTACTGCTGTTTCTATGCAGCTATTTATATGGTTGTACATGTATACACATGTATTACCTATTAATACCAGGGCTCCAGCAGGGTGGATTGTTTCTTCAGTTGGACCTGTGTTTATTTCAGTTGGGTACTGCTGTTTCTATGCAGCTGTTTATATGGTTGTACATGTATACACATGTATTACCTATTAATACCAGGGCTCCACCAGGGTGGATTGTTTCTTCAGTTGGACCTGTGTTTATTTCAGTTGGGTACTGCTGTTTCTATGCAGCTGTTTATATGGTTGTACATATATACACATGTATTACCTATTAATACCAGGGCTCCACCAGGGTGGATTGTTTCTTCAGTTGGACCTGTGTTTATTTCAGTTGGGTACTGCTGTTTCTATGCAGCTGTTTATATGGTTGTACATGTATACACATGTATAACCTATTAATACCAGGGCTCCACCAGGGTGGATTGTTTCTTCAGTTGGACCTGTGTTTATTTCAGTTTGGTACTGCTGTTTCTATGCAGCTGTTTATGTGGTTGTACAAATATACACATGTATAACCTATTAATACCAGGGCTTCACCAGGGTGGATTGCTTCTTCAGTTGGACCTGTGTTTATTTCAGTTGGGTACTGCTGTTTCTATGCAGCTGTTTATATGGTTGTACATGTATACACATGTATAACCTATTAATACCAGGGCTCCACCAGGGTGGATTGTTTCTTCAGTTGGACCTGTGTTTATTTCAGTTTGGTACTGCTGTTTCTATGCAGCTGTTTATATGGTTGTACAAATATACACATGTATAACCTATTAATACCAGGGCTTCACCAGGGTGGATTGTTTCTTCAGTTGGACCTGTGTTTATTTCAGTTGGGTACTGCTGTTTCTATGCAGCTGTTTATATGGTTGTACAAATATACAGATGTATAACCTATTAATACCAGAGCTCCACCAGGGAGGATTGTTTCTTCAGTTGGACCTGTGTTTATTTCAGTTGGGTACTGCTGTTTCTATGCAGCTGTGTATATGGTTGTACATGTATACACATGTATAACCTATTAATACCAGGGCCCCACCAGGGTGGATTATTTCTTCAGTTGGACCTGTGTTTATTTCAATTGGGTACTGCTGTTTCTATTCAGCTGTTTATATGGTTGTACAAATATACACATGTATTACCTATTAATACCAGGGCTCCACCAGGGTGGATTGTTTCTTCAGTTGGACCTGTGTTTATTTCAGTTGGGTACTGCTGTTTCTATGCAGCTGTTTATATGGTTGTACATGTATACACATGTATAACCTATTAATACCAGGGCTCCACCAGGGTGGATTGTTTCTTCAGTTGGACCTGTGTTTATTTCAGTTGGGTACTGCTGTTTCTATGCAGCTGTTTATATGGTTGTACATGTATACATGTATTACCTATTAATACCAGGGCTCCACCAGGGTGGATTGTTTCTTCAGTTGGACCTGTGTTTATTTCAGTTGGGTACTGCTGTTTCTATGCAGCTGTTTATATGGTTGTACATATATACACATGTATTACCTATTAATACCAGAGCTCCACCAGGGTGGATTGTTTCTTCAGCTGGACCTGTGTTTATTTCAGTTGGGTACTGCTGTTTCTATGCAGCTGTTTATATGGTTGTACAAATATACACATGTATTACCTATTAATACCAGGGCTCCACCAGGGTGGATTGTTTCTTCAGTTGGACCTGTGTTTATTTCAGTTGGGTACTGCTGTTTCTATGCAGCTGTTTATATGGTTGTACATGTATACACATGTATTACCTATTAATATCACCAGTCTCCACCAGGGTGGATTGTTTCTTCAGTTGGACCTGTGTTTATTTGGGGTA